>NC_051157.2:95034735-95234922 GCF_013339745.2 Dermacentor silvarum
AGACGGTGTCGAGGCCGCCGTCGTAGTACGCAACGACGCCGACAGCGCAATCGCTCAGCAGCATGTCACGCTCATCGGAGCTTCAATCGCTAAAATCGAGCCCAGCATCGCGAGGCAATGTGCCGTTGTCAGTGTCGTCAACTAGTTGGTCCATTGCGACGAGCGTCGACGATCACCGTGTTCACAATTCGGCGCGCGCTTTACCTTTCTCGATGGTGGCTAGCAACCACACTTCCGTTTTCGCACTGCCGTCAACTCTGTCCTGGCTCTGTTGCTGTTACGGCTTCTGAGGCTCTCCGGAGCCAACCAGCGACGTCTAACGCTAGCTGCTGGGTTCAACGTCTAACGGTAGGTACTGGGCACGTTTCGGCCCAGCAACTACCGTTAGACGTCCTTGGATGGCTCCGGAGAGCCCAGGAAGCCATCGTTCCCGCGTTCTAGACAAGGCTGCTCACCTCCGTACGCTCTGATTGGTTTCACAGGCCAGGCCGCAGGCAACATTCATATATATTGTCCAAACTATGTTGCACTATATAGCACGCTTACGCAAACAAAAGCATGTTTTATGCTTTACCAAACGCAAAAGAATTTCTATTTTGAATATCATAAATTGGAAATAATTGCAGCTTCAACTGGGCGTGCTGTGCAACGGGGTGCACCTGAGAACTTTGCAACGGCATGGCACTGGGTGTCGCCGTAAGGCGCTCGGGACTGTTTGGGAATTGCGTGCGAACCCACGCACAAACGCATTGTAGACGCTGCCACATGTGCTTTTGTACTCCCGCGCCATATTTACGATAGAGGTTCGCTGTAACCAGGGTAACATTCCCGTCGAAAAGATAGGTGTGTTAAGGCCACAATGAAGCAATACTCTAGGTATAGCTTTATAAGAGACGCGCAATCAGTGGAACCAACCAGTCATGTTAACTAGGAGAGTTGAATGTGACAGAGAAGGCTTTCCTTCGTCGTCTCCTCGGATTTAGAAATTTACCGGGAATAACTACAGTTCCCGTGCGCCAATTTTTATAATTAGTTTGGCATTCATCTTAGTAATGTACAATAAATACATTACAGTGCTACAGAAGTTGGGCGAAGAAATGTTGCAGGGCCACATTAACACAATATACCAAGGGGTTGCTCATTCGCTGACTTCCTGCGTGTTAGGTTTGTCAGATTACTTATTCATAAAAGAGGTAAATCGCGACACGCTGTCCTTTCAGTGCTTTCAAAGCGTTCCAGTGCTTCCAAAGTCATACAGTAGTTACCTTAAGGCA
This sequence comes from Dermacentor silvarum, assembly GCF_013339745.2. NCBI lineage: Eukaryota > Metazoa > Arthropoda > Arachnida > Ixodida > Ixodidae > Dermacentor > Dermacentor silvarum. Next base: position 95,036,010 of record NC_051157.2, read on the forward strand.
TGCGCAATGTGGAACGTGTGACCGTATCTGCTTTGCATTGTGGCGCGTGTGCTCTCTAGTGCTTGCCTTACCCAACCCTAGAATGCTGAGAAGGATGCTAAAGTGGCGCAACTGTTTGTTTCAGCGCCTTGGAACTTTATAAACTGCAACAACTATTTCATCACTTCGCCGAAAGGCCAAGTGATGAAATAGTTGTTTTCGTTTCGCCGAAAAGTGAGAAAGAACATCTGGCTCTCAAACGGAAATGTCCCGGATTCGAATCCGGGCGAGTGGCAAATTTAGTTTTTCTCATATTAGCAGTTTTTTATAGGATGGGGAATCAGCGAGCCCCAAACCCACGGACCAGCCTAGCTTGCAGCTTTGATACCCCCGCTGTCCCTTTTTGGCCCGGGAGGCGCCGCCAATGTAAACCAAAAAATGAGAAGTTGTATACATTTAGTACTTGCGGAACTTCTCACTTCTCTTCATCGCTATACACTGTGTATGTTCCACTGCATTAGAATAGTGCATCATGGTGAAGACATATTAAAGCACATATAAGATTCTTATTGTATTTCCTAAGACATGCTCTCTCTCATGATTAGCTCGCTATTCGGAACTGTTCTACGCACCATTTTAAGCGTTTGCAGAAACAGTTTGAACTCACCCTCAACGCTTTTGGCTTATTCGGTTCGGGCACTTTCTTCACGCTGTTCTTGTGTATGGTATTGCTGAAGGATGGCCAGGGCGACTTGTGGGCGAACTTGGAACCGCTCGCGAACAGCTTGTTTCCGCAGCTAGAGCACACGTAGATGCCTGCATGATTAATTACCTGCTGCCTCAATCTCGAAGCTGACAGCACCTTCTGCACTTGACGAGTAACGTGGAAGGCTTTGCTGACACGCGTACGATACAAGTCGGTGGCGACTTGTTGAAATTTAACAACGACAACATGCGCCTGGATCGCGCGATGATACACCAGTCGAGCCAGGGAGCAGTTGGCGCGTGGCGCCGAAACGCGCCACTAATTTGCATGCGCTAGTGGTCCTGACAGAGTTCGTCCCCTGTTATTCTATCAATACTAATGGAGCTACGGCGGCAATCGATAATTACCGCCGTAATTCCTAACTGAATCGTCCATTGTCAAAAAATCACATGAGTCATGCGGAAGCAGTTGGTTCTGCTCCTTCTGGCAGTAAGTTTCCTTTCTATCTACATTCATTTATATTTTCCTGAATATTTCTACGCATTACTGCCTTGATTTCCCTTATGCTTTTCTTTACTTAAATGCCTGTTGGCCTCCCATGGTTGATAACATCAATTGGAGCCCCAGCATTTGCCCTGATCCTTCTCGCTCATAAAAACAGTGTATATTTAGTGGCTCAGGAACTCAGCGGGAACAAAATGTCCTTCAAAGCAATTTGATTCAATTTCCTTGCAAGCTATATTTTCAAGACAGGTGGTAATTCACAGATCTTCGATAAGGGTAGCTTCAAAGCAATATTTGCGTTTCCTCTTATACCGTCCACGAGTGTTCCTGTAGGACTGAGGTGAGAGCTTTGTAAGCGAATAAGAGCAGTGGGCGTTTTTTGAGCACTACAAATGGTGCGCGCATTTTTTCAAATAAGTGGCATAGACGCTGTTCATTGTCTCAAATTAGGAAGCCTTTGTTACAGGCGTCCTTATGCAACAAGCAAGTTCTTAGCTAGTATGCACTTTATGCACGTAAAGGGAGGTTGGGGGGGGGGGGGGTGCTAGATATATTTCTTACAACGGGCATGGCAACCATTCGCATTGAACAGGGGCATCCACCCCTTTGAAACAAGCAGCAATCTCGTGCTATGAAGTAGACCAGCATAGTCACTTAAGAGGGCGAAACTGGAGTACATATAAGTCAAGCATCAATATAGCGGGAAAACAAACGCAGCACTGGCTATATGCTGACAGAAATACGGATAGCGCCGGCGCTATGCGTTATCATTGTCTCTGTAGTCCTATGGCCAGTTCTGTCCTTTCAGAATGTTTACAATGCGCATCGGCAAGTCATTGCCAGCGGCGCTGCAAACAAGAATATATATTCTGACGACGTGTAGGCAATTGCTTGCGTAAAATGTAATTTATGTCGACTTAGCAATCAACACTCAACAGCACCACGGCAAATGAAAGACTACCGTTTGATGCCGAGGCACGAGCGCTGCTCTCAACATTTATGACCTTTGTCGTTCGCTTGTCGCAACGTTTTTCATTCGCAAATCAAAAATTTCAGCAAAGTAGCACAGCCTTCTTTCGTGACAGGCTTCTCGGTCTCGAAATGCTGGCCCTATATATGGAGACGCAGTGGCACGACTGAGTGATTGATTGATTGATTGATTGATTGAAGAAAAATCTTGTTTTCGAAAGCATGAACTTTTAGCCTAATACAGTGTAGAGCTTCTACAACAAACTACTACCGCCTCGGTGGCTTAACGACTATGGTGTTGTTCTGCTAAGCACGAAGTCGCGGTGATCACAGTCCGGCCGCGGCGGCCGCATTTCGATGGGGGCGAAATGCAAAAACGCCCGTGTCCCGTGCGTTGGGCGCACAATAAAATACCCCAGGTGGTCAAAATTAATGCGGAGTCCCCCACTACTGCGTGCCTCACAATCGGATCGGGGTTTTGCCACGTGAAACCCCAGAATTTAATACCGAACGACTCTAAAACTAGTTCACCTGCATAAGGAAGGGAATATTGTGTCGAAATTACATTGTGAACGGTGTGCGGCGCGACCTTTACAACGAAGGGACATATATAACGAACGATTTCGGAGGTTCCAAGCACTTTGTTATAAAGGAAGCAAAGAAACTATGTCAGAAGTGCAAGCGCCCTGCTAATAGCAGGATCTAAAACTGGTGTAATAGCCCGGATTTCCTGGCAAAAGTCAGGAGAAACTGCATGGCTACGTCACGGTCCTCTAGGCCTCCCGCCTTTCATAGCGCTGCGCGTGTTCCTGAAGGAAGTATTTGCTTCGCGTTGCTTCATGTGCCGAGCAGTCCCGCTTCAGATGTTTCGCCGTGGGTCGTACGGATTGCTGGCTTTTTTGTTGCAAGTGCATGTAGAACAAAGTGACAACAGTATACCAGACAGGGATGACCGCCACCGCCGTAGCGCTCATCCTTGACTTGTGTCGTCCTCTTGTAACCGCTTCGCGTTATTTGTTCTTGCAAAAAAAAATTGTGAAAAACCAACTGGCCAAACCACCCGCTCTTCTATGGGCAGGTGTGGTTGCAGCTAGGGTCCCCACGTCTTCCCACACCTGCTCGGACTGAAAGCCGACACAATTCTATTGGCATGTCCTAACTCGTGCAGCTTACACTCACCCGCCTCGAAGTGGTCCCGGTACACCTCGTCGTCCTTCCAGCTGTCGTGCGACATGCTGGTGCCGCACGTTCACCCTCGGCGGCGGCGATCCAACGCCCAGCCGTCGAGGAACCGGTGGGGCGGACACGGACGACTGCAGGCGGCGAGCCTCGGAACCGGTATGGCTCGCGGCACGAGACGATGATGATGATGATGATGTCCTCAGTAGATGGCTCGTACCCAATTCGGGGAATTGGCCAAGAATTGGGCACCTGAACTTTCAGATACAGTTTCTGAAACTACAGTTACTGTGCGATTTAGTAATCGGAGCAGACAGAATAATTTTTGCTAAACTGCACAATTTATAATATTAATGCCATGCATTAAAACTGAAAGATCTGTCAGAGAATTGTAAAAGTAGGGATTTAAAATTTTATTCGTTTTGTTTACTGAATGAAACCACAAACGGCAGAACGTTTCGTTTCGTTTTCCTTCTATGGTGGCGCATACCTACTGCAGGGTATTGGCCAAGATACGGAGGGTATTAGGCAATTGCAGTTACTACTGAAATTAGTAAACATTTTCAGGAAGAAAGTAATGAAAAATAACGTATGAAGAGCTCTAGAAAGTTGTCCTGAAAAAACTAAAAACGTCTCCACGGCTGAGCCCACGCTACAATTTCTTCCTCCTCGCCGTTACTACCCTTGCGCTGGAATATTCCAGCGCGTAGTATAAGCTAGATTAATCGTCAAGCTTGTCCGAACATAGTCATGTTTGGCTTGGCCAAAATAAATTTTATAGGTATTTGTAATCATAAATATTAGGCACCACACAAAGCAGCAATAGCTCATCAAAACTTCACAATTGCTTCTTTTCCGAACCCAAGTGACAGTGACAGTGACAAGAACTTTTATTGGTCCTGAGAAACTGGCCAGGGGGATCCGAAGGCTCCCTCAGGTCAAGTCGGTGGCTCCGCTCACGATGGCACCGGGAGGCGAAATCCCGTTGCGATGTCGTGGGCCCTCTGGACTGCCTGGAGTTGGATGTGAGGGTGGTCGCTTCATAGGAACTCCTCCCACTGCTTCTTTGTGGCAAGTATAGAGTTTTCTATGGCTGGGCACAGCCAGAGCATGTTATCGAAAGAACATGAGTCGGCTCCGCATTTGGGGCACGACTGTGGGAAGTGCGGGTCTATCCTGCTAAGGGACCGCGGAGTGGGGTTCGTGCGGGTTGTAACTTTCTGAGCGTGCTAGCGTATGGTTTATTTAGTTTTGGGTGAGGAGGAGAGAACCACCTCCTTTCCAAGCGGTAGTGCGAGACGATCTCGTGAAAGGTGCACAATGGGTCTTTCTGGATGCTAGCCTCGTTACGAGGAGGGCCGTTGACGGCTGCGCGGGTCGTGAAATCGCACGCCAGCCGGTGAGCCCTTTCGTTGGGGTTGCAGCCGTGCGGTTGGATTGAGTCTCCCAGGTGGGCCGGGAACCACGAAATGTGGAAATATGCTTCCGTGCCAATTTGACCGAAATTAGTGAGCTTGTTGATCGCAATTCTATTTGCCCGTTTCGATACGCGCGCCACCGAAAAGGACCTACGGGAATCCGAGAAGACGAAGAGGGGAGACTGTGCGCTGTGTATGGCCAGGGCGATAGCCGCCTCCTCTGCCTAGTGAGCAGAACTGGTGCGCACAGGGGCCGCATTCACCAGATTGCCTTTCGCATCCACTACCGATAGGGCGAAGGTGTCTTCACTGCCGTATCTAGCGGCGTCTACGAATAGAGCGTGTAGTCCCTGTCGAGTGATCTGTTTGAGGATTGCCTGAGCTCTCGCGCGTCTTCTACCCTCATTGTGTACTGGGTGAATGTTGCGCGGAATCGGATCTACCTTGATTAGGGAACTAACGTTTTATTGCGATAGCAATTATATGGACACTTCAACCGGATTTCTGCCGTCGGCGTCGTCGTCGCCGTTGTCGTCGCCGTCGCCGTCAGGTTCCCTATAGATAAAATCTTCACCGCGCGCCGTATGCTCGAGCGGAAGCGTGTGGGGACGCGCGCTATCACGGAGAGCGAACGCACTCATCTCCCACGCGCAAGCAAGGAAGCAGGAAGCCAGCGCCGGAGGGAGCGGGGGGGGGGGGGGGGGCGCACTTCTACTCTGCCAACAACCGCGCTCGTCGCTCGTCCGCACCGTCTCTTATCTCCACACGGCTCTGACCTTTATGCGCCGTGCATTCGCCGCTCAGTTTCCGTTGAAGCGATAGACCGCACGTACCTTCGCCCGCTGCTGCGGCGTATATATCCGCTCGCTGCCAGCGTTTTGACGGTCGTTGTCTGCAGTCATTCAATGTGATATATTCATGTTTGCTTGTGCGCGCTCACACCACGCTTGTTCAATCAGTTAGTAATAGTCGGGCCACATTTTCCAACGCACGCTACACATGCAATGCTGCCCGGGTCATCAGTGCAGCGCTACAGGTGTGTACCTTAGCACTTCTCATCAGCGCTTCTCATCAACACCACCGTTTCACACGCGCCTTCTCGGGGTCATCGAGTCTCTCTTCATGTCGGTCTACTTACGCCGCAGAACATCTGCTTACTTAATCAGCTCATGTTTACTACAATTTATATTGCTACCAAAGCCGCTCACCTTACTTCGTATGGCATTGCCGTGTTGCTATCGCATTCATTGCTTCGCCCTTAGGGCGAAACTGTGACATTTTTTTAGGTAGACAGACTTTATCCTCCGGGTCGTGTCTGGGCCGAATGCCTGCCTCGTTTAGTATTCTAACTCCTGCCTTGCTGGGCGATAGTCTATAAACCTGCGCCGCCGAGTGGGCTTCTATAAATTCGTCTATCGTGTTATGGAGTCCTAGCTTCAGTAGTCGTTCCGTGCTCGTGGACTGGGGAAGTCCCAGCACACGTTTGAGGCCCAATCTTATAAGCGCGTCTAATTTGGCCTTCTCTGCCCTGCTCCAATTAAGGTAGGGGGTTATATAGGTAATGTGGCTTAGGAAGAAGGCCTGGAAAGCTTTGATAAGATTGTCCTCCTTTAGCTCGCCTCTTCGATTGGAGATGCGGGTGATCATTCTGATGATGTTTCCAGCCTGACCAGAGAGCTTATTGAGAGCCGTCGCGTTGCAACCCTTGGCGTCGATGAGCAGACCTAGAATTTTGACCGAGTCTACCCTCGGTATTGGCTGTCTGTTTTTGGCTTTGATAACTATCGGAAGAATTTCCAGAGGCTCGAGGTTTCTGACTCCCTGCCTAGATTGTCTGTACAGCAAGAGTTCCGATTTGGACGGGGAGAGATCGAGCCCCGTGCCGGAGAGGAATCCCTCGATGGTTTCTAGCGCGTTCTGTAATGAGTGTTCAATCGTGGCCATTGATCCTCCCGGCACCCAGATCGAAATGTCATCCGCGTAAATGGCGTGTCCCACGTTCTGAATCTCGGCGAGGCGAGTGGAAAGCCTGTGCATGGCTATGTTGAACAGTAGCGGGGAGAGGAGCGAGCCCTGCGGGGGGCCACGGTTTCCCAGCTCGTATGGACCTCCCGAAACCGTTCCTAGCCTGATGTCCTTGCGGTTTGCCAGAAAGGATTTGGTGCCCAAGTGCCCTGACACCGAAACCAATGAACAAATCATTCCTGTCGTCGTCTTACGTTTGCGTAAAATTGTATTGCATTAACGTCATTTTTTGCTAATATTTACGTCGTTATAGCATTATTGTTTGCATGATATTCGCTTAATCCTCTGTTGTTCGAGAGGACTTAAGAGGAACCTTTAGCTCTGAATTGTTTAAATGGGATTTTCGAAAATTGGTAAAATTGAAAAAAAAAGAAACCGAAGCAGAAAGTTTACAATTTTGTAGCTCTGCACGTAGAAGATATATGGAAGGTCTGTAAACTGCATCCATCAGAGCATCCAAAGTGAACAAATTTGATTTGTGAATTTATATCTTACATGAAACTGTTACATTCTTTACAATGGTTTTGCAAAAGTTATACTCACAAAACAGTGCTCTATTTGAGAGCCATGTATAATATATAAATTTTGTCCTCTTGATAAGTACAATTAGATGCTATTCAGCGGATTGTGCTATCAGTCTTCATTGCTGAGATACAGAGTTGTAAACGGGGTAGTTTCGTTTTCTGAAAGTCTACGATTTTGGTCTCTTTTTATTAAAAAATGGACGACCTAAATCAAAAATTCGCAATTCACTAGATGTTAATTTCTTCTTTTATATGCAACAAAGCTCGCCAAATTTGCTGCAGTGGTTGCCTAGAAAAACTATTTCTCCTTTCCCATGTGTTTAGATAGGAGGCCCCGAGCTAAAGCTTCCTCTTAACTCTGTTACCTCGGGATTCTACATCAACCTGCAGATTTGCAAAACGTTTCCACCGCACGTTGTAATCACACGTCAACTTTGCTGCGAGTCATAAAAAAATAAAGGTATTGTTGAAGCGTTACGTGTCTTTCATTGATCGGAAAGCGCAAAACGAGACTCTTCATAGATCAAAACAACCTAAAAACACCATTTTCGCTTATTGTGTAATAGACTGCTAAGAAAATTGATCGGGAAATTACGGGGGCCGCAGGCTACCTGTGAGCATTTTCCCGAAGAGTTTTGTTACGTGACTAGCCCTTTCGGTTCGCGAAATGTTCCCTCCCTATTTCTGCTGAGTTCCAAAAATGTTTATTTTATTGTTTACGAATTCTTCAATTTTTATACAGAAAACCAAAAGGGTCAGAACTAAAGGCGCTAACAAGAACCTGATTCATGCCCTCACTCCTGTACAACCTGTGCTCCAGCCAAGCAGCCATAGGCGCCCGAATAAAGTAAAACTAGTCCAATCAGTTTTATTGCAATAGCGCTTATATGGACACTCCAAGCGCATTCCTGCCGTCGCTGTCGCCGTCGTCATCGCCGTCGCCGTCATTGTCGCCGTGAGGTTCCGTTTGAAGTCCAACGGCGACAAACTCGTCGTCGCGCGCCGTATGCTGCATGTATGCCGCATGAAAAGTGCGCAAGGAACGCGCGCTTTCACACAGAGCGGGACGCACGGCGGAGAACTAACACGTCTCCCGTCGTGCGAAAGGCGGCGGGGGAATGGGAGGGAATCGGGGCGGTGACGTTTAGCTGCGGCACTAAATGCATATCTTGCGACCGAGCGCAAGGGGAACTGGCGAGTCAATCTCCCACGCGAAAGGAGGAAAGCGGGAAAGCAGCGCGGGAGTGAGGTTGCGCGGCTTCTCCTCTGCCAGGAACTGCGTACTTTGCGCGTCTGAGGGCTGTCGCGCGCACAGTCTCTTAAAAGCGGTCTCCACACGGCTCTGACCTTTGTACGCGCTGAGCATACGAAGAGCATGAGCGCACTCTTCAGCAGCAATGTTTGGGCGCGTAATAAACATCCGTAATAAACCACATTCGTAGTGCTGCTAGTTTAGGTTTTAACGTAAAGTTTTGCAACAATACGCATTCGAAAACAAATAGGAGTCAAGAAGGAAAAGCAGATGCAGTTTATCCCCATGGCTTACATATAAGGCCCGCCACAGCATTGAACGTGTTCAAACTGACATGAATGAATATTTTCAATATAAGAACACACTCATTTTGCATAGAAACTGCACATCACACCAAAAAATCTCGGTAGCTTGCACTAGTGGCGCAAGGCTAAAGACACTGCGGAGCTGATCGGTTCCTAGCTGGTCCTGGCTATACGAAGTGATGCTAAGTTATCGGAAGTAATACCAAGTGATGCTAAGGTATACGAAGTGTATAAACATTTCCTCTTGGTCCGTGGTATCGGGGAACGCCTCGCGAAGCACTTGCAGTCCGAGCACACGTAAGGGAAGTGGGGCGAAAGCTATGCACAGTGCACGGGTGGCACGCTGCAGACGACATGCCGGGAAGACGTCACGGCGCATGTGCAGTTGCGCGCAGCTGGTGGGAGTTCGGCCGAGCCGCCGTCAGAGGCGCCTGCTGCAGTAACGGACACTGCTAGGGTGCCTCGAAGCCCAGCGCCACCGTTCAGGGTGGAGACAACCCCGCTGGCGCCGCCATATTGAATCACACGAGCTCAGACTCAGCTACGCTTGCGTTCATAAATAGTGTTACTCGCGGCGCACTTCCAAGTGCTTTGCCTTGATGAGGACTTTTTATCGGTATCGCATCTGCACATCTTTATAACCAATAGCCGTTAACTCGTCGAAGGTCCAAGACGTAAATGTATGGCGCCGGGAACGTGCCCCTAGTTGCCTAATTCAATCATATTTAATATGCCGTGTGTATGTTTGAAATGCGCGCTTTTTTTTTACGCTTCGATGCTTGGTATATAAGGTTTGCGACCCCCTGTGTGTGGAAGTTTTTCTTTTTCGCTGTTGTGTTTTGGTTTACACGTCACGCCTCCTTTACCGTAGCCAGCCACTCGCGCACGGCGGTTAGTTTCCATTGCGTTGCGCGTGCTCTTCGCGTTCGTTGCAATTATTTGACGATATCTACGCGCAATTTTGCTTTTTTGCCCACAAAACTGTGTGCTGACAGGATTAAGCTGGTGTAAAAATAACTGCGATGTGAAAATAAGGTTTAGTTAGTGCTGTAGAGAAAAATGTAACGTAACTTGTCTGTGTCAATCTTGCATAGTACACACAAGAAACCAAACGATGCACAAAAAACATTTACTTATAATGTCTAGTACAGTCAATCATGAAAAAGATATGTACATGAAAAATTATATGTACTGTGTGGCGCCTGAAGGTTATGTTGAAAGACGAGATAACAAAAAATTCGCAAGGTAGCCTCGACACACACAATTCGGGATAGGGAGAGTTTTATTGCGATAGCAATTATATGGACACTTGAACCGGATTTCTGCCGTCGGCGTCGTCGTCGCCGTCGCCGTCGCCGTGAGGTTCCGTATAGATAAAATCTTCGCCGCGCGCCGTATGCCCCAGAGGCAGCGTGCGGGGACGCGCGCTATCACGGAGAGCGAACGCACTCAATCTCCCACGCGCAAGCAAGGAAGCGGAAAGCCAGCGCCGGAGGGAGCAGGGGGTGGGGCACTTCTCTGCCAACAACCGTGCTCGTCGCTCGTCCGCACGGTCTCTTATCTCTCCCACGCGCAAGCAAGGAAGCGGGAAGCCAGCGCCGGAAGGAGCAGGGGGGGGGGGGGGGGGGGGGGCGCACTTCTACGCTGCCAACAACCGCGCTCGTCGTTCGTTCGAACGCACCTTATCTCCACACGGCTCTGACCTTTATGCGCATTCGCCGCTCAGTTTCCGTTGAAGCGATAGACCGCACGTACCTTCGCCCGCTGCTGCGGCGTATATATCCGCTCGCTGCCAGCGTTTTGACGGTCGTTGTCTGCAGTCATTCAATGTGATATATTCATGTTTGTTTGTGCGCGCTCACACCACGCTTGTTCAATCAGTTAGTAATAGTCGCGCCACATTTTCCAACGCACGCTACACATGCAATGCTGCCCGGGTCGGCAGTGCAGCGCTACAGGTGTGTCCCTTCGCACGCGCTGCCCACGGGAAGCGCTTCTCATCAACACCACCGATTCACACGTGCCTTCTCGTGGTCATCGAGTCTCTCTTCATGTCGGTCTACTTGCGCCGCAGCACACCTGCTTACTTAATCAGCTCATGTTTACTACAATTCATATTGCTACCAAAGCCGCTCACCTTACTTCGTATGACATTACTGTGTTGCTATCGCATTCATCGCTTCGCCCTGGGCGAAACTGTGACATTTTTTTTTGTAATTATTCATTACATGGGGGGGGGGGGGGGTCAAGTGCGTACATCAACCTTATTACACGCAATATAAATCGAAAACAAGAATACAAACAAGAAAACGCAACCGCGGGTAATATAATCAAGATATCCAGCCAGAATACATCAGCTACCATCGAATACGTCGCATCAGCCAAACACATCGATGGTGATATCGAGTACAGAACATTTTATAAATAACCATTAGAACACTGATAACTACATTGAAAAAATAAACAACACTGCATACATATCGCGTACGAAAACCGTAAATGAAACTAACATAGTCACATACAGATTAGCAATGTTTTTCACTTCGAAAATATAGTCCATGATGATGTAGGGCTGTTGACTTTAACAGACGGCGCCCATCCTGTCGATTTCCCTCGTACTGGTCCTCTTCAAAGTGTTTCTAAGTACAAGTAAAACAACAAAAGTGATTATTGATATGAAAACTTGCCTTGTAAATACAGAGAACCCATTACAGTGTTTAAAAATAAATTTTCGCAGAAGTAATGCTGTATTACCTCGCTTCACACGTTTCGAAGAAATGCACAGGCTACAACAGACACCATGCCAGAAAGCGCCGAAACATTTTGGTCCCATGATGCCCCTTAACTCTACTACACCTGGGCATACCGTGCACAGGCATTTAAAGACCGGCACAGTACCCACTACGATCGGGAATGACCACGAATGACCATCGGCTTACGAGCACCACGCTAAAAATATATTCGTCTAAAAAATCAGCTATATAACATAACAATCTGAGATCCGCAAGATATCTGCTGAGAACAGAGAAAATCGCAATGCTTCGCTTGCCACGTACACAACAGCCGCTCTCCCCAGAAGAAGCACTGCGTTCTTTAGTCCCAAATAACCAGTAGCGAAAAATGAAACTGAGGGGAAAAAAAAAGAAACAAGAGACACACGATGTGTGCTTCCCGTGAAAAAGTAAAATAGGTGGTTTACATGACGATTTGTAGCTAATGTAAGACTATTTCGCGGCGAAGCATTTTCGGCAGTCCTTAAAATAAGGGTACTACTCGCATAGACTGCGCCGATAAAAACGGCAAAAGCCTATGCGACGTGCGCTCGCAAACCATAGGCTACTCTGACAGCATCGGTGCAGTGCTTAGTTCGTGAGCGAACGTAGGTACGTGAGCGAGGATCAGAGAATACTTTCTTATTTAAAATGAAAAATGTGGTTGATCCCTCTTTATATAGGAATCGGTATAGAACACGAAAGTGAAACGTGTCTTCACAGAAGTAGTGTAATGTTTATTGCACATTGATATATAATGTCTATTGGTGTTTTGTGGCTAAAGCGCCCTTAGGCGTTGACGCACCCACGCTGACGCCTGGTGGCACGTCTCCTCCATCACGACTACCAACGTCGATGACCATGAGCAACCGTCGTGCATATGGAAGCTGCACTACGCTGCACACGCTAGCACAACGCGAAAGACGAAGCACGTAACTGACACACTAATACAACGCGCAAGACAAAGCACGTAACTGAATCGTCACCGAGTCAAATCAGCACGTACAGCGCGTCGTAATTGCAGCCTCCGCGATCAACTTCAGAAACATTTTCAGAGCTAATTGCGGAGGCCACGCTCCGCTGTGCTGAGTACGGTGAACGCCACCTAGGTGGCGTTGGTAGTGCTTCTTGATGCCAGCGTCCCTTCGAATGCTGGCATCGAGGCGTCGTAGTGCTGAGACCACGATGCGATAGTCTAAACTTTCTTGACACTTACCTCGCAAATGTAGGAGCTATCCATTGCCTTCCAGTGATACCGCTTTACTTGGGCTTCCCATCTCTTCCTTCGCTCTGGGTCCCGGGGGTAGCGTAAACAACGAAGCCCTTTACGCGTCGATCCGGTGCACTTGGGAACACAACAGCCCGTCATGTCGACTCGATGCACTTGTCAAGCTTGTCATTCATGCGGCTGAACACTGTCCAGTAAGTAGAAGCGTCAGCGAAGCATCCGCGCGCACTGTGTCTCGACCTAAGCACCGGCACCAAGCACTCGCAACCGCTCGCTGTGATTCAAGATGGCGTCGCATCGAGAAAGCGGCGGCGCGGGGGCGGTCAAAGGATGGCACCACCCTGAACGGCGGCGCTGGCATCGAGGCACCCTAGACACTGCGAGCGTTCTGCGCTAATGCGGAGAAACGGAGAAGCGCGGAATACGTCGGCAGCACCTCTGCGCGTTGCCTCCTTGGTGCTGCTGCAATTTCTTTCTCTCTCTCGCTCTCTCGTTTTCTCTCTCCCAAGCATAGCGCGCGACGCGCGCACTCTCTCTCGCTCTCATTTTCTCTTTCTCTCCCGAGTATAGCGCGCGACGCTCCGCGAGGTGGTTGCTAGGCAACACAGTGGCAGGCGGCACACATTGCAGAGAGAGAGAGAGAGACATTTTAATGGCAGAAAGGTGGAGAGGTCGGCATGAGTAAAGAGCCTCTGGCCTGCTGCTCCACATAGGGGAAGGGGTTTGGGGGAATAACAGGGATAGGATGTGAAGAGGAAGGAGGGTGGTTGTATGTGGAAGACGATCATGAGGGCTGCATAGCGTACTGTTTTTGTGCACCGCGTACGTGCACACCTCATAGAACAGCACAGTCATCTTTGCGGGTAGAGGTAGATGTTACTGCAGTGCAGCTAGAAGACTCTCTATAGCTTCCATAATTTTTGCAGCTGTTAGCGCCACTGGCGTATTTAAACCAGGCAGTAGCAGCTGCAGGGCGTCCATTATTTGTCGCAGCATCGCAAAGTCACCATTGGAGTCCAGTGGTGACTTTTCTGTGCAGTGTCCTTGTTCGCGCGGACAGTCTAAGGCCCATGTGTGCGTCGGTAAGCGTGGCCATACATGCGATTCCGGGCTTGCGAGGCTCGGTTGAAGCAATGGCTCGAGAGATCTATCGATGGTGATTGAACTATCTTCTGCTGGACCTGCGGAATTGGAGCCAGAGAGCTCTCGTTTGCGCCTACAACCTGTCCACGTCGACGACGCGATCGTGTCCTCCGGTGTTGCACTCACGCTGTTGCCTCTTTGTGGGACATACTTGTCTTGCTCATTTGGTTCAGTATTTTTATCTCCTTGTTCTGTTTAGGACAATCCTTGGAATTGACCTCGCAGGATGGACCGCAATTCAAGCACTTGATTTCTTTTACTCTGCATGAAGATACGTCATGGCTGCCACCACAGCGGAGGCATGCCGTGTGTCCTGTGCAGACAGCGCTGACATGGCCTAGCTTTAGACACTTGTGACATTGCATTGGTTGGGGCACATAAGGACGCACTGGGTGCCTCACGTAGCCCACCTTGACATGGTCAGGTAGCGTGTCTCCCTCGAAAAGACGCTTGACGCTCGTCCAGCGACCGAAGCGATGAAAGTCGAGGACCTTCATTGTTGAAGAAGCTGAAGGTCTGTTGTAGACAGTGAACTCTTCGTCGCTGATGTCAATCCCGACATAGGAAATAACGCCTGCCCTAGTGTGACCACTGTGCACAATGAGCGACCCGACTTCTGTGTGTCGTAGTATGCGCACGGTTTTCAATTTTTCTAGGGCGGCTTGCGTGGCTACTTCCACTGTTACTACATTTTTCTTGATGTTGAAACGCACTTCGTTAATACCTTTCGGAGCCACATTACTAAGGTGGGTGTTTAGAATCTGTCCGTGTACGGTATTTAAATTCTTAGACACGTCGAGAGTTACAAAAGCAATCCTTTAAGTCGGAGCATAGCCGGTACATTTGGGCCCTGATCATTCACATCTTTGGTTGTCCTGTGGCATTTCTTCTTCAGTCGCTTGCCCTCCACGATGGTGTATAGTCGTTGTCGGAGTTCATTGGGTCGCTGTTAGAGAAACAGGAACCGGACATCTCCATGTCGACGTAGCGATCCTTACACTATATCACTAGGAGACAAAATTTCCAGAGGCATGCTCGACGCAAGCAATGACATGCCGTCTGTCATCGCCTCAGATGGCGTCTCGTCCAAGAAGCACAATAAGGCCGCCACTGGGAAAATTCTATTGCAGCAGGGCAAGAAGCTACGCTTTATGATGATGGCCTCACACTTTGGCTTGTACCCACACTGGGGGATTGGCCAAGAATTCGCTGTCTGAACTTTTATGTATTGCTTTGAAGATTTAGATATGCAATAAAAAAGGGAAAAAAATGAAATAAAAGAAGAGAAAACAAATCAATATAAAAGTAACCATATAAAAATTTATTCGTTTAGTTGATTGCATGAAAGCGCGAACGGCATCAAAGACATCCCTGTGGCTGAAGCCCAGAACTGACGCACCGAACGTTAGTATTATTTGTGATGTTAAGACTAGCCATAGTTTAACACGTGGAATTTCTAGAAGCCTTTTTTTCTTAATACAGTATAGCGGCGATATATCAAAAAAATGTGGTTGATCCCTCTTATATAGGAATCGGTACAGAACACGAAAGTGAAACGTGTCTTCAATGACATGAGGAGGCACCACATGCTACTTGCTCGAAAGCTACAACGCGCCGCAACCGACTGCGCTTACGAACGCGCATCCAAAGTGCATCCGAAGCGCAAGCGACGCGCGATGCGCCGCTCGGTTAGCACGGTCCCAAACAGTGTCGCCGTCTGGTGGCCTCCGGCGGAAGGCATCACCGGCGGTGCCAGCGTCTCCCATTAGAAACGCCCGGCGGTCGGCACACTAGTAAGTTTAACCCTTTCAGCCCTGAATATTTTTTAACGCGCAGAAAATTTTTTCTTCGTTTTGTATTGATTTACTACGGCCTAAGAAGCTCAAAAATATTTATTTTATTCGGAGTACCACATCAGCATAAGATATGGCGTCATGTCCTATATATAGGACACCAGGGCTTAGTGGTTGTAAAGAGCAATATGAAGTATTTCGACTTTGCATATTATTCTCGGCTGTATCACTCATTCAAATGTATAAAAACTTGCATGATGGTCATTTGACAGTGGTTCTTTTGCATCAGAGGCATCAAAAATATTCTTCGCGCTGGTTATACACGGCTCATCATTGCACTTCAATGGCCTCTATCTTTGATAGTCGCTTTGTCGGATGTGTTTTCGTCATAGACAGTCAATTCTTCTACTGTACAGAAATTACTGCTCGCCAAGCCTGCAAAAGTAAACTATATCCCACTTTTCATCGTCATCGTCTGCTACCTCCAACACGCAGACGTCCTTCATCATTGCACTTGAAAGGCCTCCATCTACTTGATAGTCGCTTTATCGGATGTATTTTCGTCATAGATGGCCAAAGCTTCGTCTATTGTGCAGAAATTACTGCTCCCCAAGCCTGCAAAAGCAAACTGTGTGTAGCGCCCACCGACGCCGCAACGCGGCGACGCTATAAGGTCGGCGCCCTCGGCCGGCGCCTTGGTGCCGGCTGCAAAAGACGACGAAAATAAAGTTAGGCGGCGCGTGCTCGATGCGTTAGGATGGCACGCGCTAGTTTGTTCTAAAAGCATGCTGCGCTGGTCCTCTTGTTCGGGCGCTCCGCTGCGACCCCTCGGTTCCGGACATGTGTATCCTGGTTTTCATCGTCATCTACCTCGAACACGCCCACTTCCTTCATTATTGCACTCGAATGGCCTCCATTCACTTGATAGTCACTTTGTCAGATGTATTTTCGCCATATATGGCAAATTCTTCGTCTACTGTGCAGCAATACTGCTCCCCTAGCCTGCAAAAGCAAACTGTATATCCTGATTTTCATCGTCATCGTCTTCTTCCTCCAACACGCACACTTACTATAGTGCAGCAAACATATTTGGGTCCTTGATACGCATACTTATTACTATAGGAGTCCCCTTTCCACTAAATGCAGAAGTTCAGACTGATTTACTGCCTTGGGAATAATAACACAAGAAATCGGAAGCTGTTACAATCAACAGCGTCCTCACTGTAGATTCAGCTTATTCCGGGACCTTGACAACCATTGAGCCCTGGTGTCCTATATTTAGGACACGCAGATCATGGCGTGCTGCGGGCTATGCGCAAATAATAGGCAAAAGTTCCCGATATAAATACACTCCTAACCATATCAGAAACAACACACAAAATTATGATTGCTACCGAGACAATAGGTATTGAGCAAAATATTATCAAAAGACGCGGAAACTGCTGCAGTCGTGTTTCTTTCCTTCCGCCATTTTG
Organism: Dermacentor silvarum; assembly: GCF_013339745.2. Classification (NCBI taxonomy): domain Eukaryota; kingdom Metazoa; phylum Arthropoda; class Arachnida; order Ixodida; family Ixodidae; genus Dermacentor; species Dermacentor silvarum. Next base: position 95,053,281 of record NC_051157.2, read on the forward strand.
ATTTCACCTCACGGGCTTTCTGAGAAAGACAAGGATGAAGAAACTTCGTCTATGCTGGCGGAGGTGTATGGAGAATAGCTTAAATTCTTTTTTGAGTTTGCTAACCATATGCGTAACGATTAAGAACAATTTCTTTTCGTGTCCTTTATATAGGACGCCAGGGCCTAAAGGGATATTCTAGGCACTATAGTCGTAGTGCTGAGACCACCGAAGCGTTCACTGTCGGTGCGCGTTAGTGTCATAATGCAGTACTTCTCTTTTCTGCTCGTAGGCGGCGGCACCGCCCCGAGCAAGAGCGCGGGTACACGGAGGAGTGTTAGATATATAACGCGCGTCTGTGTAGCTCTCTGCAATTGCGTTTGTGGCGCAATGGGTTAAACGCTCGGCGATCTATCGTCGCGGACCGAGAGGTCGTGGGTTCGATTTCCAAATTTTGCATGTTTGTGGAACTTTTTCTTCTGGTTTCTTTCTTTGTATTATGTTCGTGTACATTGTAAGCTGACGTATTTCCGTGACGGAAATACGTCACTGAAGTCTTGGTGGACCCCGGAATAAAACACTTTCGTGTTAAAATAGTGATCTAGGAATTCTGTTTCCTGGCAGAATTGACACAGTGGTGATATCGCCAGACCATTCCTGTGTAAATATATATTTAAGGGGGGAACGCGGCAGCGCAATCTGGTGATCACCACTTCCGATTGTCTTGATTGACACAACTGGTTTTTCCACGGAAACTTGAGATGCTCAGTTCACTTCGTCATCCTTCCATGTAAAAGTGCGGCACACATTATGGCCGGCCTAAACAGCTCCGCTGTTAAAAGCTATCTTGAATTCCGCATTGTGCGCTTATACAAGTTTATTGAATGCTATTGTTTCATTACGTCTAACAGTTTCTTCTTTTAAGAGCTTAGGAATTCTATACGTAAGGCTTCACATCCCATAATTAGTTCTAATCATAGGTAGTTTACAGTTATTCACGCGAAAGTATTGGTCTGTGGTAGTTTGAAGATAGATGGAGTAAACATATGACCGATTTTTTAAATTTGTGTAAACATATAAAGTGATATCCTCTCTGTATCTGGAAGATCTGGTGGAACTTATTTATACTTTATTTTATACGTAATTTTGCGTAATAAACATAGTGATCTTAGTTTAAGTGTTAGTCTTGGTTACAATGGTGCGTCGCGGCGGTATTGCAGACAAAAAAGAAAAGAACAATCAAACGTACGAACAACGCCAAGTATTTGTTGGGTATTCACAGTAGCAAAAAGCAAGAAAGCAAGAATCGATAAACACTATGGTAATTTCAATATACTATGAACATCAAGAAAGAAACAACACGATTACGCGAATAATAAAAAAAGTAAATAATAAAGGACTTGCAAACTGGCGAGAATTGAACATGTGGAAACATATACAAATGCGCACCAGCGAAGACTACCACCTAAAAAATATATAGACGTATCTGCGACAAGCAGCCAGCAGGATAAATAACAATTGCTTTTGGATCATTTCAAGCCAAACTCACTAGATGTTGAGCTCGACCATTTCTTTTTTTTTTTCTAAAAAATAGAGACGATTTCATTCTTCTAACAAGTGTGTTCGCAAAGGCCTTCAGCTAGAAACATTTTGTTCGGATATTGACCACGATTTTGTTTTCGTAAAGTAGCGAAAATGGTATGTATATAAAAAAAACTAAATATAAATTTTTTGCTGGCGTATTCATCTAAACCTTTCCAGGCTGTCTGATAAAGCGCTGCTTGTTTAGGTGACGGAGTTTTGTATTGCTTTGTTTATATTTTAGATGTGTTTACATTGGCATGAAAGGGGAAAACTATTTATGTAAGGTTCTAAAAATAAAAGTATGCGTTGTCTACAGACTTCCTTTCAACACATTTTCTGCCTCAGTAGAATCCAGATAAGCGATAAAAAATTGGGCAGCCCAAAAAAACAAGAAAATCACACAAAACATTCGTCAGCCCTTCCACTCCGTGACGATGGTTAACCAGCGAAGTTGAAACGTGCGGCCCGGGTGTTTATCACTGGATTATTCTTGAGGTTTCATTAAAGTATTTCTCAAATATGAGGTTACACACACGTTCGGCTGTGACGGAGAGAAAGAGGTCCGCTGTTTTCGTTGGCGTTCGATGTCTCGAGTTTGCTCGGCGGCGTGATTAGCTGCAATCGGCCGCTATTGCGGCTTGCGATTCTTTGAAATTAAATTGCTTCAAAATTAAATCTCTCCGTTACGTAATACAATAATGGCTCATACCCCCTTATGCAATGGCCCATACCCACGTAAACGCGGCCTCCCCATTACGACGACAGCAGAGAAGTGAAATTCTACGCTGGAAGGATCAGCGGCCATGCATCCAACTGTGGAAGCAGACGACGACGACGACGAACGCGGGAGCAGTGGCACGAGCGCGTGCCGAGCACGAGCCAACGAGCCAGCTGCGGAAGAAGACGACGACGCTCGAGCCAATGCTAATGATGATAATTTTCTGCACAGAGGCGATTGTGTCTAGCCATATACGATTTCGCCTAGCCATATATGATTTTGCCTAGACATATAAAGCTTCGCTCAAAAAATTCAGTACCATTCCACTCTGTGATGGTGGTGACCAGCAAAGCTGTGTATGTGGTGATTGGCCGTTGCTCCAGTGAAACGTTCCAAGCTTGCGGGATCGGCGCCACACGGACGGTTTAAAGTCCCTAAAAGAAACTAGTTTTTTTTTTTAGGGACTTTAGGACGGTTCGCATTTCTTTCCGCCTCGCGGTCCTGGCGGGAAGCACGCTTACGCTTGGCATCCGCAGCCCGCTCATAGTCGGTGATCTTCCGCCGCCGCTGCGCCCATTACCTTTTCTGTTCACGCCGTCGTTCTTGATAGGCACACTGTCCTTCTTCAGACCGTACAACACGTGGCCTACCCATTTCTCAGTAAGAGCGGAACTGTAGAAAGGAGTTGACGTACAGCATCACGTTAGGAGACAGTAGACACTCAGATTGAATACGTGGGATGGCGTACACGTGTATTTTTGCAATTTGGTCGAGTGCTTGAAGCCTGCTTCACCTCCGCCGCGAGTCGGCCCGGTATTGCACTATCTTCGTGATCGACCCACATTTTTGGTCTACGGACATCGATCCGATTTAAACTAGCCATATACAGCTTCGTTGTAAAATTCCTAAAATAGCAGAAAGTACCATAGTACCATAATTTACCACGAATTACAGCTGCGCCGAGTAAAAATAGAAAATTCAACGCAGTATTAAACCAAGACAGTCGTCATTGATTTCTGAGCGGTTATTTAAAGGACCATTTCTTCAAGGCCAGAAAATAAGTTGTGTTTCTAGTCGCTTTGGAATCGCGTACCTATATGTAATGCCGCGAAATTTCAATAAATATCGGTGGTTGTGCGCTCTTGTATGTGTCTTTATTGTGTGCCTAACTCAGTCCTTTGTTTTAATTGCATGGTTTGCAATACGATATAATCATGTTCAATGAATGCAAGCAGTCCTTCTTCGAGAAGAAGCAGCACAGGCGACCTGTGGAATTTACGGTCCATAAACACCTGATCGTATTCTGTGATCTGGTCCTTAACCATCGCTGCAGCTTCAGCAGCTTTTCTATTGTAGCCTTTGTCCCCGCACAAAGCCGCAGGTGATGTGGATCATCCGCTGCAGATAACGGACAGTGCGCTTTGAGCACTTTAAAGGGTCTTCAAGTGAGGGATGCCAGGCCCATGTTACGGAAGGCGCAAGGACCACCTCACTCGATGTACCAGTTCCACCATCCGAGACATCTAGTGGACCCCCTGTACAGAAACATATAGGTTATAATAAAATGTCAACGATGCGACATGCTGCAAATATTTGTGTCAATCAAATTTCTTATGATTAATGAACCATACCGATTAAAGTACCTAAGAGAGAGCAAAGACATTCTAGATTTTTAATGGTAATAGCTTTCTTAGATATTTCGCCTGGTTGCTTGATTGTCGGCATCCGGACTACCCCTGCTGAACTCGCGTGCTCTCGCGCAACAAAGCTTGTAAGGGGCGACCTGAGCTCAAGTCGCATAAACGCATGCCGAATATTGCATCTGCGTGAGACACGTTCAGTTCTTAAGGCGCGTCCGCACGCGCATGGTAGACGCGTGCCCAAGGCCGTGCGGACTCAGCGTAAGTCGCTCCTAACCGAGTTGCGCGATGTGTTTGTAACGAAACACTGACTAGATCTTAGAGAGCGACATGATGTCTTGCGAGAGGTTTGTTTCGTGTGAAAGTTTAGCTGTTGTGGTCTGTTGGCGCGGTGAGTCACGTTTCTTCGCAACCTTGGGTGCACGGTGGCTGGGGGCGTCCTTCATCGATGCCCGCTGAGCATCTCCTGAAGAGATGCGCTTTTTTTTTCGTTTTGGCGACCCACGTACATTAGCTTCGCTTAGACTGTCACAGTGCTTGGGATCTGCACTATCTCAAACGCCAATCGCTAGAGGAGTTCCTGGAATCCGTGGAGAAAGCGAGCGGAGGAGTGAACGCGGTTCCGCAACCGTTCTCAAGTCCATCGTTGTTACTCCGTCGTTACCACACAGCCAGGATTTTTTTCTCATCATGCCGCCTTGGTCATGCTGCCTTTGTCGCGCCGTCATCATATCTATCGTCGTCACGTCACTGTCATTGTCATTTTCACGCTGTCATGCTGTCTGCCAAACATGTTGACAATTGACCCCTCTATTAAGCACATTTATCGACAGCAGCAATATACTTCGGAAGTACTGCTAGCGTATGCATTTCACTTCGGCGGTCCACATCGGCTTATTCGCTTACTTTGAAAATTATCTTCCATGGTTTCTGCAACAGTTTTGTTATAGTGATCACTTTCGGTGGAAGAACTCGGATATTTGTTCAATATGTTCCAGAAAAGGTACATATGTTTCACAATATGTACGTGAAACTGTTTCCTCGCCTTCGCTGCCAGCGTTAATTGCATGCCGTTGTAAGCACTTTTCAAGTGCCCAGCTCCCCACCAGCTTCACGGACGATCGAAATTTATTACGCTGACATCGCAACTCTAAGTTGTGGCCGTTATGAACTGACTGGGCGAGATCTGCTGTCGGTGCAGAAAAATGTATTAGCCACCGCAGGCTGGGAAAGCACTGAAGTCCTTCCGAAACCGAATGCGCGGTGCCTAACGCATTCTGGCCGTGGCTTCTGCGAAATTCCCATGATGAAAGTTCAGATCAGCCACCATCGTATATATCTGTACATTTGGCTATATCATAAACTTGATGGCACTGCGTAGTTGAAATTACCAATTTCGTACGATAATAAATATTAAGAAATTATATAGTTTAGGACTAGACTGTTGTGCTAGCTGGTGTAGCACATTGATTATTGTGCTCAAGGGTAAAATTGTCAGGGAAGGAGAAACCAGGCAGACAGCAGACAGAACAGGTGATTTTTGCCGTGTCCGCTAGGCCTCTCTTTTCCCGACAATTGTACCACTCAGCCCGATGATGATATTTTTGTTGTCATTCTCGAATCTTGCCTTCTAGGGAACAACAAATAATGACTAGACGATGCCAACCCTAGAGGCAAACCAAAATCAAGTTAACAAGACACGACTAAGTCGTTTATTAGTTTTCTAAGAATTTTTCTCTTATTTATTTATTTTATTGCCCTATTTAATAAGTACGCCCACCATACTAACAAACGCTTCCCATACGCCTAAAAACTTCATCGCACACATCAAACAGATTACACAGTCTTTCACGCGCATCTAATGTAAAACTGAGGCATTCAACTCGTCTGCCATTCCACGTGCGATTCGTCTCTGGAACAGCCTCCCCGATAACATAGTTTCAGAAACTGACCTTGGTAAATTCAGGCACTCACTCAACTCTCTTATCCCTTCACGCACTCACTGTTTGGTTTTATTTTTCAACTTTTTTCTTGCGCTATTGTAAATTTCTTTACAAACTTATCGAGTTGTTTTTTGTGTTCAAATACACAGCTGCATGTCATTAATACGTTTCTGTAATTTTTAAGCTGTGCACCTGGCTGGTGGTGTTTCTTCGACCTTGATGTCGGGAGTTTGCCATTTTTTTGTGTTTACTTGGTTCTATGCCGCCCTAACTCAATGCCCCATCTAGAGGCCTTGTAACGTATTTTACAAATAAATAAAATAAATAATTAACATGGAGAAAAATGTCGCCGAGGTACGCTTAACTTCATTCTTAATTGCAACCCATGTATAGTAGAACAGAACTTCACCGTTTTAGCAGCGTGCGTGGAAGAACGACACGAGACCGTTAGCGAGAAAGATAAATAATCAAAAGTAGTGTTTCTAAACGGGGTTCCCGACTCAGTCAAGCATAAAAATTGATTTTAGCATGCATCATGCAGCATTACCCTTCTGTTATCAGCGGTACTGACATGAAGTGGCTTGATGTGACTTGATTTTGGGCATTGATTGGCGTGGCTATCATTGACAATGAGTACACAATTTGGGAAGTCGCTTTAATTTATTATGACTAAGAGTTTCCAGACTTACCAGCTGTATGTTACCGCTGCTCGTCTTCGCAGAATGGTTTTAAATGTTAGCGGCTCATTGCATTTTTTTTCAAAGGTAAGTGTAGATTTGGGACTGCGCTCTGCGGCGAGACGCATTGCTGTTTAGTAAAGATAATTATTTTGCTTCAATGGCTTAGAAGAAAATGTCGAATTAGAACAATTCCAAAAATGCAATAAGAAGTTTTGCTTTGCTTGCAGTGTGGTTCACGTTTGCTTTATCTTTAAAAGTATCTAAGGTGAACTTTTACTATGTGAGCGCAATTTTACTATGCGGTCACAAATTTCGACTTGCCGTTATGGGCATAGGTATAAAATCAAAAAAAGTTTGTTCTTTCTGGCAAATTTCACTTTCTCGCTCTTTCTACCGGCTTTTCTCCTGTTATTTTTTCTCTTTTTCGAGGGTGGTCAACATGCAGTGCTGGAAAAATATTATTGTCATTCGTCATGTCAGAATAAACCACTTAACCATACCACTGATTCCAACCCGTACTCACTGAGAATTTCGTACGATGGAATTTCTCGTGTGAACAGGCAGAGCAGTTAATTTGAGTGGCCAATCAGAGTTCTTGCGAACATAAGGCTTTCTGAATTCTATCTATTCTTCCGCTTGCCTCCAGAGGAACTGTGCGGAGAATTTGTCGTCTACAGTTGTCATTTGTGAGGTATACCTTCCGCGCTTTTTCGTGCATGACAACATTCATTTTGTCGTTAGTGCCCACAAAAGCTGGCTTACACAGACTCTCCTTGTACGACTATTTCTTAGGGTTTGTGTCGTGAACTATCGGCATTGATTGTGAATCAATACAATATTTTCTTTTCAGATTCGCCCTGTTTTTGTTTGGTTCTGAAGTACGGGCAAATTGATTAAGCTAATTAACGTTTTGCATGACTCTTGCTCGATCATATCTTACGGCTGCACGATGTGAAATACTTTTCAAACAGTTCAGAGATCCTTTTCTTCTTTTCTTGAGTCACTGAGTTCTTCGAAGTTTACTTGTCATGGTCGCATGAAAAGAACGACGTTATTGTGGATGCCCGCTTAATCATTTATCGAATTATGTCGTCCCTGCAGAGTACCCTTCACATATTTCCTTTTCGACGACCGCATTTTTCCGATCAATAACAGCTTTGCCTTCATATTTAGTATGAGACGCATCGTCTAGTGCTTAGGTCACTCGTTCAAATTAAGAGAGCCGAAGTACCTTGCGATGACTGGGTCTTCTTTTGCGCTATCACTTATCTGGCGTCTTTGTGTTTTTTGATGTTCATTTGCATTTTCTCCCTCAGAAGTGCCCCCTCGGTGCCGTAAACTTTGATAATTTTGACTTTTCCTGATATTTCGCGTGCTTAAAAATGAATATTGCTAAGTTGGGAGATTTTGTGAGAGAGCGGGAAGAAAATGAACGGGATCAGGTACGTAATACGTATCACTGGAGGCGGTCATATAAGCCGTGCGTATCAGTGTAGAGTTCAATACGATTTAAGAAACCAAAATGTACAATTAGAAATATACCAAAGAGCATTTCGTCTTATAGACGTATTTGCGTTTAATTAATTTACTGTAGTCTGATCGCAGGTCTACAAGTGGACCAGCGGTGATGCAAACAATCCGGTTAGTTAACTTTACTATGAAGGTAATTTTCTTGTAGCTTCAGACTGTCATATCGGTTATATACTCTTCGCTAGGAAAGAATAGAATACAGATACGTCGAACAAGCAACTCCTTACAGCTGCTCAAGGATATTGTCAAAGTTCTCTCGAACGCGAGCAGCTTTGTTAAAAATCTGTCCTTGGTATTAGAGGACCGAGGGACTTCCTGCGGAAACATGCATGTATTATTAGAGCGAAAGCTCTACTACGCCATGTCTCGCAATGTCATTCATAGCGTCGCAATGACCTTGAGCCACCGGAGCGCAAGTGCGGCAGGTGTGACGTCACCCCACGTGATCCGCTGCGGAGAGGCCTCGCAGCTGCGCTCGCTCGGAGCCTTGCCGCTGCAGTACCACGTGACTAGGCCATGGTTTAACGGCTGCTTTGCCGGCGCTTAGTCGCCCAATCTCGCCATGCATGGCGCACCAGCTGGGGCATCTGGGTGTGCGCTTCAGTGTAAGCGACAGGCTGAATCCACTCATTCAGTAGATCTAGCTAGACAGCAGGCTACGAAATCTCAAGCGTAGGCAAAGTTGGCTGCTGAAACACCGGGGCAAAGGGAGGCCAGATTAGCACGTTATAGAGAAGCTTACCAAGAGCGGAAGCGTGCATAATCTTTCCAAAACCAAGCCAAACAGGCGTTTCGCTCGCGATAACTAGACTTAAACCTCAGCCAATTTTGTTCCTGAGAACTACTCCTATCCCTTACACATGTAGTACAGTGTTTTCTGCACAAGAAGCTTCATTGTGCCAAACTTTTCGACATTGCTAAAGTCCAGCAATGAACATGCTTCATGTGAGGCTGCTTCAGTTGCTTCTCCTGTTATTGACTTGTTCATTTGGGACGCCTTGGTTATTTCTACCATTCGTACCAGTGTCCATTTAATAAAATAAGCTATTCGAAATGAAAAAAAAAATACATTGAACACCAAAACGTTAATTTAGTTTGCAATAGGCAGGAGTGGAAGCCGTAGGGTTTACTAGTCTTATTATCAGGGCCTGAACTCTTTGCTATGTATTTTGGTATTGAGAGCTTCGTTTATATCGCATGCTAAGCTTTTTATGAGCCGCCTCTAGTTTGTTTTTTGCCATCACAATAAATTGTTATTTCTTTCTTAAGGTACAGCTGAGCTCACATCCATTTCGCGCCCTATACCTTCTGCGTTTTTACTATGCTAAGCCTTTTTGTATAGGTGTGCTCACATCTATTCCGCGCGCACACCTTCTGAGCCTTTACTATTCTAAGCTTGTTTATATAGCTGTGCTTGTATTCATTCCGCGCCCACACGTTCTGCGGCCTTACTATTCTAAGCTATTTATTGCATTAGCAATTATATGGGCACTCCAAGTGAAAAATTCATTGCCGTGAGGTTTTGTATATTTTTAGGTATATGTATGCTATATATATGCCCCGCCATGCTATATGACATGCGGTATATGCCGGTCATATTACCACACCATCTATAACTAAAGTTACCATACCAAGCGTTACATTCGTGTCAAAATTATTCTACAGAATTTCGAGAATGCCAGCCCACAAACTAATTTCATGAAACGAAACACCGACAGCGCATGTGCTTCATCTTGTCATACTTAGGTATCAAAAGTGCGAAGGAATACTATAGCTCAAACCTGAAAATTATGTAATTTCGTTCATGCGGCGGTGTACCACCTCCGCGATAGACCCAGGAAAGAAGTTTGCAACAAACCCGATACAGAAAACAGTGGTAATGTCGATAAGAAAGACATTGGCTTTAATTAATCAACATACATGAAATTGTCCGTTGGCAGAATTCAAACAGAGGACCTTTAGCACAACAGCTCGTTTTTACTAAGTCAGCTTACGTTTACTTCAATTCATACTGCCACTGCAGCTACGTGTCTCGCACTTCCTGTAATATTCTAACATGCTGCTATCGCATTCTTTGCTTCACCCTTATGACGAAACTGTAATACTTTTTGGCATGACAGTCACTGTGGCCGGTTTTCATACTTCAAGTCAACATCAGTCATCTTTCATTTTCCTAAAAACAATGTACTGCAAGGTTAACAGTTCTCTAAAACTGTACCAATTTACGGTCTAAAGGAATCTGACACTTCGATAAGGGGGTATAAATACGTATGTGCATGGGCACTGATGTAATTTTGTCATGAAGCGTTATTCTCCTGCACTATTTTAAATAGTCGGTACACTATATATTTGAATAAAACAGAGCAATCCGGCTTTCTGTTATGACATGTGGAGATGCTCGACAGCAATGCTCAAATGAGGAGCGCGAGGTTTCAAGTGTGCACCAGCCAACGTCGCTGAAAAACAGTCCTTTGTGAAAATACACAAACAAGCTAGTAGCTGAAATAGACAGATATTTGCCCACTCAAGTAGTGTGTGACAAGAACTTCATATATTTTGTGACAATTTAGTGCATATGAACGCACATGAAAGCTCATGTACAGATAACAGAGCGACATTTGTTAAAGTTACGAGAGTTGTAAAACCCTGAGCCTCCAAGAAAACTAATTTTTGCTTCTGCTCCCGTCGCCGTCAGCAGAAGATGACGACCATGGCAGTTGACTCCTTGTTTGTAATTAAGATTTCCTGCTTCACCTTCCTTCTCTCGGAGTCCTACGAAAGTACTTCGTTCCTTTCGGAAATCCTGAGAAGTAAATATAAATATGAGAGTGTACCGACGAGTTCCGTCTGCAAACTGACTTTTGCTCTCGCTACTTAGCACATTATGCACGCGTACGCAGACTACCGTGAATATAACGCGCTGAGCATATGTAAATGTGATTAGCACCGTTAGGTTGTAAACGCACCTTTCGGAGTCTGCCTGCCTGCCCTGGATTTCACTGTGAGCAATTCAATTATTCTTTCTTTCTTTTTTTCTTTTTCTTTCTCTTTTATTTGAGTCAATTTTCATACAAACATGCTCAGGAGGCACAACAAAAGGCCCGGAGAGAGCCTGACTAGGTTGTGCCACCCTGACAGCGTAGGCAGCAAGTCTTATTTTGATTACACATCATAGGCCGACCCAGATACAATAACATCAATGCAAATACAGTGAGACATGCAGTTCCTTTCTCGGAACGAGAATCAAAAACCTAATACATATGCACACACATAATGAAATAAATCTACATAATACACAATGAAATACAACATAATACAGAAGATTATTACGGAGAATTGGCTCAGGGGCTAAAATCTCACACCTGCTCAAATTTTTAACTTGCTTCTGGAATTGAATTGGAGAAACTCTAGAATTAATTAGGTCTAATATGTCATCATACTTACTGAGGAGTTCTGGTATTAGTGACGATAACCTCTGTAAACCATAATTTGTGCGTGATCTTGTCTTAGCTATTAAGATATGTCGTAGTTGATAAGGGGACTGCTTAACTTGAAAGGTTTCTTGAGAATTCATTGTTTTCTCGGTATTGACGCAGGGCTTCCAGAGATAGTTTTTGTTTTAACAATTTTTTTATCTGAAGTATGCTATATCTGGTAAAGTACTGTTACGTATTCGGCGGCTCGACGCCGAGGGCGGCAGGACGAGGAACAGACGACCCACGCAGTGCCAGGAAGACAATCACCTTTATTCTTTCAGCGACGCACTTTTTTGTGCGCTACGTAGCCAATCAGGGTGTGGCAAAAATAAAAAGAAAAGATATCGCGGCAAGCGGGGCAATCTTATCTGCAGGCCCCAACGTAGAGTGCAACCAGCACCGCGAATGTTACGGTACGTTGCAGTGCTTTCAGTGTCGGGGACGTTTCCAATTGCTCGTATAGCTAGATAATTAAGGTTTCTCTCGCTTGTTGTTGACCATACCAAGGCGCAGAAAATCGGACGAGAGTGTACAAGTGAATAATAGATATTTCGTTTTGCTTCATACGGGAGGAGTGATCTTAGGTTATTTAACATTCCAATGGCTCGAGATAGGTCGGTTCTTAATTAACGCATCCACTTGAGGGGACCATGCTAAATTTTCTTGGAACACGACACCTAAAAGTCGGATCGTAGATGTGTGTTGGATAGGTACTCCTTGAAATTCCAAAGTTAAGGGTGAAACATTTGTTGGTCCTTTCGACCTAAACAACAAATACTTTGTTTTTGTGTATTTAGTTGCATTTTATTTGTTGTTAACCACTTATTTAGATTTATAAGCCATTTATTTGCTAGAGTGCATATTTCCTGTGTAATATGCACTGAGAAACTCCTGAGAAAAATACATTTGTATCGTCTGCGTAAAGCACCATCTTTTTACGTCCTTTAATGTTTACAATATCATTTATATATAGTAAAAATAGCACAGGTCCGAGAATAGATCCCTGGGGTACTCCATATTTAATAGTTTCCACCTCCGATTCGACTTTGTTTATTACTGTGAACTGTGACCCCGAAGTTAAATAGCTTTGAATTAGATGAAGTGCTATACCTCGGATACCGTAAAAGGGTAATTTACGCAAGAGGAGTTCATGTTGCACGCAGTCAAACGCCTTTCTAAAAAAATACCTAAAAAATACCCAGTCTAAAGAGATACCTAGTGTGTACAGTTTATTTTGTATGTTTTCGAGAATTTTTGTTCAGTAACACCTTGCGCCACGTGGAGGGCCTGCGCGGTCGGGGTGGTTAGGGATGATTTTCTCCGCCACGGTCACCGACGCCTACGCCGACACCAACGCCGATGCCGGACTTTCTGCGACACGGGGCCCTTAACCTATCGCGTTAAAATTGTTGCATGAACGTTTGCATATGTGTAAGACGCCGGGTCGGTGTAGTAAGTGAATTACTACACTGAGTCGTCATCGTGTTCGATTTCGCGTCGACGACACGGTTTTCGCTCAAGCACGTTGAAGGTCGACTGAACGATTAGACATATAAGGCTTTCGCCTTAATGAGCGCTCTATGCGCAATAATTAAGTAGCCGGCCTGCAGTATCCATCATTTGTTAAACGCCGTCAATAGGAAATCATTTTTATTGTGCAAGGATTCTTGAACATGGAAACCTGATACATGCACAGGCAGTGGTAGTCTATTTGGCTTGCCCGGCAGTGAACTCCTGCTAATTCTACCTTATTGCTGCACCTTTACATTTGTTAAGCTCGTAGTGCTTGCAGCACTTATGCGTTATTATTATGTACTCTGCCGGACACAGCAAATACTGCTTGAATTTCAGGCATATCTCAGTAGAACATGGAATATAATTTATAGGCAACATCAAGTAGAAGCAGTTTCAGAAAATATTTTCATATTTAAGATGTCGAATAAAGTTGGAGGAGGACGGAAGAATAGACGGAAAAACAGAAAGGTTCGCCAGTTTTCAGAACCCTGTGCTGGGGAAAGGGGGTAAGGTTAACTCGTCATAAAACTACTGCGCAAACCTTAGCAAAAGCTTGTGTAGCGCCACCTTTACTGCAGTGGCGACGAGGACAAAGTTTGCGTGGCAGGTCACCAGCCCTGAAGACGTTGCTACCATTAGCTCCTCCAGAGCCGAATCAGGTAAAACTATTATGGGTACCACGTCACTGTGAATTACATTTAAATGAAATGGCCGATTCATTAGCGCGAGCATCCCTAAGTGGAGCTATAATTCTTTCAGTAATGGCAGACATAACAGCTATTAGATAGCGAAAATTTTTAATTCGTAGACATGTCATTGAAGCAAGTTCAGCACCTAAAATTTCCGGGGAAAATCTGGTGGTGGCCATCGACACAATCAGAAGTAATTATCACCAGATTACGCTGCCGTGTCCCCCCATTAAACCAATATATACACAGGGTTTGTCTGGCGATATCTCTCCTGAGTCTATACTGACTAGAAATAGAATCCATAGAACATTGTGGTCTTATATGTCGCCGGTATAAATTACTAAGTATAAGGCTTCCGCTTACTAAGCTAGAGGTTAATTTAACATAAAAATAGTACTAACTTTCGGTGCCACAGTACTGGGTTTTAGCCACAGGTACATATTTGATGCCGTTTGTGGTTTCATTCAATCAAGAAAACGAATAAAATTTTCAATTCTTACTTCTACATATACTATTAGTGATATTTTTGTGATAAATCCTAGCCGTACTATTATAAATTGTTCTGTTTAGGAAAATCGTTAGTCTATCTGGTTTGAACCGCTAAATTGCACAATAGTTGTAGTTTCTTAATATGTTACATAAAATTTCAGGCACCCAGTTCTTGGCCAACTTCCCAGGGTGGGTATGAGCCATATTATAAAGTAATCATCCTCATCATCATCATCATCGTTAGGTTGCAGAGACATGACTGGTCAGCCAAGTCTCAGCGACAACAACGGACATAATCTGACAGGTGCCGTAAACGGCACCAAACGCGGTTCGCAACAGAAATCACATAAAACACGCTCCAACGTAAAGTCACCTAAAATAACTAAAAAAATGCAGTTCTCTGGACCTCAATAAAGTTATTTCACTCACTCACGAAACTGGTCACATAAAACACACTAGAACGTTAAGTGCGCTCGCTCACATCAGTACAACCAAGACAAATAGCAACATAAGTCACTTAGGACACTCTTAACAAAACATGAGTTCTCATACATACACTAAATGATAAAAAAAAAAAAAAAAACATCAATTCAAAGAGACATTAGTTCGGCCACAGAATGGAACACGAATTGCAGCTAATAATTTGCAGCAAAATTACTCCTTCTCATAAATTTATGGAGGGCCACTAAAACTTCCGGTTCATTGCCATTAGAGTGCATAACAAATAGCGCCTTTCCGTATGATGTGGCGGGCATTCTTAGAATAAAGTATATATGTCTTCCTCTGCGTGACCGCAAATGCACTTGTGGAACATAGCGTGACAAATTCTGTGATAGAAATAATTTATAAATATTTTAAGAAGCATCAAGTGGCAAACTATATAGTCTCGAAAATCTCCTGGTCTATAAGGTAAGATATGAAATTGAAGGCGAGGGTTAGGAGTAAATAATACTAAAGATATTGAAATTATTCAAATCATGCTTCTTTGCAGTCATAGGCTGAACTCTATTAAATAAGGCGAAACTCGCTTTGTGATAGAGGGAATTCCTAATGTTACATTGTCCGTATGCGCTTTTCGTGCCATTCCCTGGCTTATTACAGTGGTAAGGAATTCACTAGGAGTGAGTTCTTTGACTGCGTTCGTAAGCTCCAAGAGCTTCATATATCAAAACCGAGTTCCGCAAACTGCTGTTGATATTACCAAGATATGATAATGATTCCTGAGAATCGCCCATGATGACCCTTTTTTTTTCGTTGTCGTTGATCAGTCCCATTGTAGTAGCATCACAATTGTTTTAAACATATAGATAAGCTTATGCATGTGGCACAAGGAGCATACATTATAAACACAAATGTCTTTGGGCTTCCAGCATGCATTATTTGGCACATGCAATAATCGGAGAGGAAATGCAGAAGTATAATGCGTACCTCCTCTTGCCATAACAGTTTCTAAGCATCCTACATTGATTTCATTTCTTCTGTTAAAAATTGGTTTTCGATAAAAGCACAGGTTTTCTAATACAAAGTAAGAGCGCAAAAGCTAAGCAGTAAATTTACTATAGAAATGCAGAACCGAATGCGTCACTATATTACCATTATTTTATAAATTTCACAATCATTACGTTACACCTTACCAGTTCTGTGAAGTCAATTTTAAGTTTTTTTCTGACTACAAAGCTGGCATGATTTCGGACATTCCTCTTGAGCGCCCAAAGCTTCACTACACTCAGGGAGCAACATTATCAAAGTTACTTCGGAGACGGAGCAGCAGCCCCTTAACTATAAGCAATATACATATATGCCTGAGTTATCACCGACAAGTGAGTGCAATAAACAGCTTACGTCCTTATAGAAGAAACTGCATGTACCTTTAGCAGTGAACATTTAACAGTGATCAGAACAAATGTACAATACAGGCACACGTGCGTGTGCCGAGTTCATTGGAAGCATGCGTAACTAATGGTCTGCACGTTCCATTACCTAAGTATCAAGGCGCAGACGAAAACGATTACACGTGTCCGTCTTAATTGCTTTCACGTGCCGTTTGAAGACGTATCCTATAGTTATCTCCGTTTTCAAACTTTTATTTTAGTTTTAGCATTGCTAAGTCCTAATAGTCACAATCATTGTATGTTTGCGCCGTCATCCCAAATGATGTCTCTTGAGACAATTACCTTTCCAGCCGATAATACCCGAGTTTACTTTGGAAGCATCGGCGCTGTGGTGGCCTAACTCAAGGTAATCATTCTTAGTAGTTACGTGCCTCTAGTATTTTTCTTTTGTGTAGAGCCGAATATTGCTCACTTTCACTTTACTTCTTTGTCGAGTTGTTTTCCTAGCACTGCTGGCAGATTGTGCCGTCTCTTTCGTGTCAGCCTTGGGTGAAGGGACCAAGTTTTTGGCAAGAGACTATGCGAAACTTCGGACAACAGACAGCACGGGACCCAGCACCCGCTTTTTGTGAGTCCATACAGATATGAAGATGGCCGAAAGTGCAAAGGCCTCATAGTTCATTTAATGTATTTCTCCATATATCCCAAAAAGCAACCATCATGAAATACGGCGATGTTGAAAACCATCCGTTCTCTCACATAGAGCATCGACACAATTTTGAGGTTCTGGCTGCAAGCCGCAACGTAAATCTTAGCGATGCAAGAAGACAGCTTCACCAAGAATAGAAGATCTTCTTCCGACGGCATTTTCTGAACGCTTGTTTCTGAACACAGCTGCCGTGATTATGTGGGGCACATGGAAGGAGTTTTCACGTAAAAAGGCGCAGCCAGACGGGGGTGTTCATGAATGAAATTACAAAAGGCGCAGTGGCGATTTCATTGTTTTCGTTATCGGTGTGCTCATGTTTCTGATATTGAATTAATCATTTGTATACGCATTCGCGGAGGCGCTGTGTAAACATTCCTGAGAATTTGCATCTTGGGATTGTGATCCGTATAAAGCGCAGTCTATATACAAGACCCTAAAACGAGCATGCCATTCTTGTTCTTTCGGTAGCGGAAATTAGAAAGCTTTGAACCGTGCAATCTACTGAAGTAAGCCCAGTCATTGCTTCTGCGAGGGCACTAAAGTAATAGCAGTAGTTGTAGTAAGAGTAGTAGTAGTAGTTGTTGTTGTTGTTAGATGTGGCACATACCAACGAGGGAAGGTTCGCAAAGGATCGCAGTTAAAACACCAGATTACAATACACAATATTGTCACGGGTGTAAAACAATTTACAAGATGTATTTACACGAGATGCATAAACAACAGCTGAGAATCCAGAGAGGCTGTTGCCACCTCGTAATCTCCTCCGTCGGCGACATTGTCTGCTATTCTCACCGTAACACAACCCCTGGCAGGAAAAGCACCGTCCCGGTGCTTCAGATCGGGAAGGGCATAGTAAGGCCATCGGGAAGGGCATAGTAAGGCTTAAGCCGAGAGACGTGTACGACTTCAGGTGATGTGGAACCGGGTGGCACTAAAGTCCCTATATAAGAAAAGTACCGCCATCCTTTGATAAACGCCGCTTCTCTCTCTCCCGTATCTCCGATTGGACGATGATAGCGCACGCTTTACACTTCTTTATATTTTCTTTTTTTCCGCCTCAGAGCCATGTTGAAAGTCCTCTGCGCAACCGCAGTCGCCGGCGGCGGCGGCGGCGCGCGCCCGGCCTGAAAGCTTCAACGTGGACTTTCTAGGTGCGCCACCGTCGACTTGGCTTTCGCAAGCAAAAAGTAAAGAAAAAAGCAAGCGCTTTAGGAGAGGAGGCGGCGGAGGAAAGAGTAGATGGCGGTACTTTTCTTATATAGGGACTTTAGGTTGCACCACAGACGTGTTCGTAAATAATACCAATCTATGAAAACATGCAACAAATAGTTTTGAAGTTTGGCGAATCGGGTCGTAACTCTTTTTCCTCAGAACGAACCGACCGGGTCCCTTTCGGTGTATGTTGCTGGTAAACAGAGGCGTGCGCACGAATAGCTATGGCCCCGACTTTGTGACATATTTTCTAAGATATCGTATTGCAACATTGGATGTAAAATCGAACACATTTCAGAAACACATACACACATCACTCGGTTCCGGAGCGAGATCCCTTTGTCTCACTTCGGCAACTAAGTGTAAATGGAAGTGATTATATTTAAGTTGATTGACACCACTATGAGCGTCTTATTCCTTGTCTCTTCCTATAAGAACGCTTAGAAAAAGTATTCCGCCTATTCTCCGCCCAACTGCATTGGCGTCTACGCCCAAACACGTTCGCAGGGTGTTTATTCATGGGTGCTATCTTAGATATAGTAGCGTAAACATTATCCTGTGTCCTGATATAGGGCACAGGATCTCATATTGGACACATGCCATCTTTAATACGGGAACCGAAGTAGCAGCAGTTCGGCTCACTTTAGTGTGAGGCTCAGTGGCATTTAGTATCGGAGACTTAAAGTAGCTTCTATCCTGTATATAGGAAGGGTTAAAGGGAGAACCGTCAATTGCTTCCCTACATCTTCTATTGGTGAACATCAGGTACTAGAGAATTCAGTTCCTTGCGACTAGTGTGACACCAACGCACAAAAAATGCCTGTCAACAAGTATCATAAGCTTTCCTGTGAGAAAGCGTGAGATGTCTGATACAGGCTCGCCAGAACTTTGATAGGTGGATCATTTATAGGCTTAGCCCCATGAATCTCGATAGGTTACCTTTAGGTGAATGGTGAAGGATACATACTGTAAAGGATTGTAAACAATATGTACCTGCTTTCGTTTTTTTTCGCTGGCTTGGAAGTCCGGGAGGGACTTGACGCAGAAATAGAGAGCACACGACGAGCGGCTTTCTTCTTTTAATTGGTTGTACGATGCTTGCGTAATGCGGAGGCTGTGGTTACGGTGATGATGATGATGATGATGATGGCTCAACACTTGGCACAACCCACTGAAGGGGATATAGGCCACGAACCGGGTGGTATTATGATAGAAATTTTAAATAAATTAATTTATAAATACTTAAGTATAAAAATGAAAATAAATGACTTATTGAAAATGAGAATTAAAGCAATAATAAAAGAATTAAGTACTCTATACAAAGTTAGTCAGCCTTGCCTGAATAGGAAGAGTAATATGAATTTAATAATAAATTAAATACAGCAAAGGAAATAATAATAATAATAATAATAATAATAATAATAATAATAATAATAATAATAATAATAATAATAATAATAATAATAATATAATTGTGGTTTCGTGCCCTTACTTATTGAATTTGCTAAATCTATAATTTATTGAAGGATAAATAAATCAAATATCTAAAAATGGGAAAATATTAATAAGGCAATCTTTTTGTTTCACATAGAAAATTATAAATGGCTCGACAATCATTCGCGTGGCTATATCCTAACACCGGGGCTCCAAGTGAGAGTAAAACTGAACTGTTTAACGGCAGTCCTAGATTACGAAGTGGGATTTCCGAACATCGTTGTCGATGATTAGAAAACCGCCGACACGATAATAAAAAGTGATTGATAGATTCTGGTTCATTGCAGAGGTAGCATAATGGTGATGCCGCCAGACCACACCTGTGCAAGTAAAAATGTAGTTGTGGAATACGGCAACGCAGTCTTGTAAATGTTACTTCGAATTGCCGGTTAGGACACCATTGTCGATTCCAAGAATAATTTAGATGTATAAAATCTGTCGATTGTGTCAATGCGAGGCTTTTCTTGTCTTCAATCAAAGAAAACTGCCTATATCTGGCTGTAGTGATATACGCAGTTGCCGGCAGCACAGATATCGCCGGACCCTTTAAAGAAGCTCGCGCTAAAGAATCAATGTGGGTGCGGCTCGCCCCGGAGCAAAGTCGTCTTCTTTTTCGTCCGCATTCATTTTCCGTTAGCCTGTCAATTGTGCCCTTCGATTAGAACTACAAATAATTTCCACTCAGCTTTCATTAACCTTATGTGCTGGCTTAATATGCTTTTTTTCTTCAAAGTGTTTTGAACCTCCTGATAAAAACACATCTACTTTGGACTCATTTTGAAGTCTCCTCACCACATGCGGGATGAAAAGCAATATCAGCAAGATCATAACGGGTCAAAGAACTTAAAGCAGAGAAGAACAGAAATGTGTCAGGGTTATCGGATCATAACAATCTACCTCTGCAAAACGTAAAAAAAAAGAGAAAAAGACTTACAATGGCAAGCAAGCTTTTCTAATCTGTGGTCCGACATTCCGTAAATGTTGTCTATTTAGTGCTGAAACAGGCCACAGGTGGGATACGAACCCACGTCCTCGCATTAAGCGTCCGATGCTCTTACCAATTCAGCTACCGCTAGTGCAATTTTCCTGTACGCTTTCCGAGGTATTTAGGTTTATATAGTAAAACTAACCCTGGAAGGGTTAACAGATTATTCTAGTAGATATACATATAGATACCCCAGAAAGTGAATGAGAAAATGGCGCCATCGTAGCTCAAGTGGTAAAAGCATCGCACGCGTAATGAAATGATTTGTGTTCATACCCCAGCGGCGGCCAATTGTTGTTTCATCCACTGTCATTGTCATTTATTTGTAATTTCTTTAATTCAATTAGGAACTGCAAAGAAGGTTCCCTATGGTGTCACTGGTTTTATTTTGTGGTGGTGTCTTATGACACGACTCATGAAAATCGGACCCGTCGGTATCCTTTTTTCGTGTTCATATATATATATATATATATATATATATATATATATAAAACGATATAGATATATGGACACGTGTACTTGTCTATCTTTCACCGGTGACCACTTTTCATCTATAGTCCCTAACCTTAGGAAAAGTACCTTCTTCCTTTGAACAACGCGGCTTCTCTCTCTCTCTCTCCAATATCTGCGATTGGACGATGATAGTGCGCGTTTTCACTTCTTTATATATATAAGTCTGTTTTCCGCCTCAGAGCTATGTCGAAAGTCACTCTGCGCAGCCGGCAGCGGCCGCGCGGGCCCGGCCTGTAAGCTTCAACGGGGGCTTTCGAGGGGCGTCACCGTCGACTTTCTTTCGCAAGCAAAAAGTAAAGAAAAAAACAAGCGTTTTAGCAGAGGAGACGGCGGAGGAGAGAGTAGATGGCGGTAATAGGGACTTTATTTTCACCGGCTAACAAATGTTAAACGTTATCGCTCGGCGCAGGACGGGCCTGCATGTACCGAAAGTTTCTCGAACGTTATCGATGCTTCTATCCGTTGTCTGTTGTGATCAACGCTTATGTAAGCTGATTGTATGAGCGACGCGAATTGTCTAGTACTTTCTGGAAGACACGCGGGCAACATGCCGTGGAACCATTACTGTGGAACCTTCGATGACTCATGTATAAGAGCCGATGCGTTTCGCCGCTGATCAGATTGTCGATGACCGCTGACTGTACTTGCCGCTATCGTTGTGCTTCGAGTGTAACTTACTTTTGTGGGCACAGGTTCGTCCAATAAAAAGTAAGCTTCATCATCCACAGTTTTACTACTGTGTTCTTGAACTTCACTACCACGTGACAATATATATATTGATATCCATTAGGTATTAGATATAGAGATTTTAAAGGGGCCGTGATCCACTTTTTATTGAAGTTGAGAAATGCATTTGTAGTTAAAATGTGCTATTTCAAAAATACTTCACCGCAAAAACTACTTCAATGGGCTCCGCACAAGCGGAGGTCTTGGCAATCAAACATCCCCGTCACGGTGCTTCCGCTGCTTTTTCAATAACTTGCACTGCGAATGCTACGGCGGAGTGGGCCGTGCCCACAACGCTCCGCATACTGAACGTCACCGTGGCGCGCAGTTGAAAGTCGATTTAGGATGTTCACGTAGGACCGCGTATACTTCCGATTTTGGCGCACACGACGCGCCAAGTGGTGTGGCCCTCAGCGAGCCGTAGAGCGCTCAGCCAGTTAAAGCCCCTATATATATTTATATATAGGGGCTTTACAGCCAGTGGATTCGTCACGCCACCACGCGGCGGCCGCGGCATCTACGCTACGTAGCAGACAGCAGCTATGTGCAATTGTAGTGCGCATATATGCGCAGCGTTTCCTTTGCACACGACGTGGCTTGAGTGCGCGCTCGCGTTCATATGCTACAGTTTGGCCGAGCTACGTGGTGCGGACCGGCTTTGTCCTGCATCAGCTTGACCAACGGATGGTAGCTACATCCAGATTGCGCATTTTGAAGCGCTATCAATAGCTCAATACGAAGCGCAGTCTGTCAAGGCGTATAACCAGGAGTGTCCAAGAGTCAGCGTGCGCTGGCAAGTGTGCGTGTAGTTTGACCTTAAGTTTTGCGTGGTTCGTGGCTAGTTGAGCGTTCAAAACTAGTCGACATTAGCGAGACCCGACGGCTAACACACTGATAAGCATTGTGGCCAAAGTTTGTTTTCCTGCGCGGAATACTGCGGCTGAGCGTGAGCAGACGATAGTCGGCTTCTTCCGGTAGTAGCTGATTGTTATTGAAATTTGAAATCAGATTTTCCCTTACTTCACCCTGTTTATTAAACGGCGTCAATAAATATACGCAGTAAGAGTAGGAAGAAGCGCGCCGATCCAAACACACTTCTTGACTGATGTCGGTATTGGCCTATAGCAGCCGTGTATGGTAATCTGCTACATTACGAAATAAAGCGTCCGAAAAAGCGTGAGGAGCAGGCTTCTGTCGAAAGGGGAGCGCTTAATTGAGACAAAGGTGACTTCGTGCTCCGCTTGCGAGCTTCACGCGCCGTGCACTACTGTAGAATTTGGCTGAGAGGTTCACAGCAGCGCTTGCTATTCCCGTAATGCGTTTTTTTTTTTCACCATAGCTCAGCGGTGGTTCAGGACTCCTTGAAGGAAGAGAAAAATATTAATTTATTTATTTATTTATTTATTCAATACTGCGGACTCAAGGTCCAAGTAGGGTGGACCACATAAAGCCAACAGACAACGAAGCCAAGGAAAGCTTCTGGGAAATTAAGTGTAGTTGAAATTGGAATGTTGAAAATAATGAAGAAAAGGGAAATGAAAGTGGACGAAAAGATAACTTGTCGCCGGCGGGAGCCGAACCCGCAACCTCCGCATTACGCGTGCGTTGCACTACCAATTGTGCTACGGCGACGGCCATCAATTCGTCCACTAACTTGGGTATTTAAGTTTACTAGATCTAGCCCTGGGAGTGTTAGCCAGTGCCACTCGGAACCTTTTCGTCAACTTTCATTTCCCTTTTCTTCGTTATTTTCTACATTCCAATTTCAACTACACTTAATTTCCCCGATGATTTCCTTGGCTTCGTTGTCTGTTGGCTTCATGTGGTTATGACTAATAAAATCGAGCCCCTCGGTTCCCATTCTTCTTAAGTAGGGTGGAGAACACAAATAGAAACAAAGTAGCAAAAAACAGTAACAAAAGAACGACAACGATGCAGGCTCAAAAATGTTAATTCGCAGTCTGACGTCTTGCTTCAGTAAGGCAATTCCATTCATGAACGGTTTTTAAGTATAAGAAAATTGCCAGTAAGATATAGCAAAATTGCTATACTCATAGGCACATTTACATTACCTGACGAGCTCAAGCAGGCTTGGTGATAATTTGTCATCGCCCCGTTTTGAAGGAGATGCCAATTAATCATCATCGTCATCCTCACCATCACGGGCGGCGGAAACGTATACCGACTGCGCCAGCAGTAACGTTGAATTATTGCTGCATCGTGGCCACGCCTCGCCGTTTACAGCGAAGCTGTTATAGGCTAGTTTCCAGGAGATCGCGTCCGGCAACAACCTGAAATAGATCAACAATTTCAGACGCGTCGCGCCACATTGTGGCATCGTATGATCACGTCGGGATGGCGGCGTTTCTCAAAGCGTAGCTTTATATGGCTATGCGAAATCGCCTGTCCAAAGAAAACTATCGTCATCATCATTGGCGCGAGCGTCGTCGTCTTCTTCCGCAGCTGGCTCATGCTCGAGCTCGGCACGCGCTCGTACCACTGCTCCCGCGTTCGTCGTCGTCATCTGCTTCCACACCTGGCTGCGTTGCCGATAATCATTCCAGCGTACAATTTCGCTTCTTTTCTGTCGTCGTAATGGGGAGGCCGCGTTTACGGGAGTATGCGCCATTCATTTTCTTACGTAACGGACAGATTTATTTTGGAGGAATTCAATTGCGAAGAATCGCAAGCGGCAATGGGGGCGGGCGAATGCTGCTCACCACGCGGCTCAGCAAACTCGAGACACCGAACGCAAACGACAGTGGCGGACTGCGGGCATACCGTCGTTGACGTCGTTCTCTCCGTCGCAGCCGAACGTGTGTGTAACCTGATAATTGAGAAATACTTTAATGAACTCTCGGGATTAACCCAGTGATAAACATCGGGGCCACGCGTTTCAGCTTCGCTGGTTTCAGCTTCGGAAAGTTGCCGAGCTCTAAAGAATCGCAGAGGAGCGTAGTAGTTTAAACCAGAACTCTATAAAGCATCTTTTACACTAAATCGTCATGGAGGAAGCCGGTCTTTTCGACCCCCAAGCGATTCGTTGAGCTCGAGATCGGGAGGGAGAAGGCCTAGCCCACGCCGCTGCTAACGCTTGAACATTCGTGGTACACCGTAATAACCGTCCTGTGATATCTTTTTTTTTGTTAAAATTTATTAACTAAGAAAACCTGAAAATAAAGTGGAAGGAAGGACATCTGCAGGGGGGGGGGGCCGAATACACAGCCTGGGAAAGCATCAATAGACAGTGTAACGGGAAATGGCGTATCCAAGCGACAGGCTTCATTTTGCTAGTATGGCAGCAATAGAGCCGGAGCCTGGCATTTTACACGGGTGCAAAGTTTTTTGTGTGTGGCGTTGGAAAATCTAGATGATCCTGGTTCGGGGGGGGGGGGGGGGGGATATAAAATGTCTGGTGCAGGGTCGCATGGGGTGAGTTTAGTCAGGTAGCTAGACTTCTCGAATCCTAATTGTTCTTTAGAAGCAGTGTGATGGACACCTGAGCATCGGATGCCTAAACTGAAAAAGCATACCTCAATCGCCGTTTTACAGTGCCGTTTCTATTGTTTTCTCTGTTATAGCCATTAGAAATTTGTTAATCTAATTTATGTGTACGAGTTGCACATCTCTATTTCCAAGACACTAAGAAATACTAAATACTGATAATTGCGCAAATATGCTCAACTGAATACGCAAATCCCCGAAATAGAGCAAACAACTTAAAATTCATCCAGAGACAAATGGAAAACCCAGTGTACACATACAAAGCGCATAGCTATCTATTTCTTCTGCATAGTTAAAGTTTCACTGCTCGCTGTTTTTCAAGTCTTAAGAAGCTCCGCTTTGCTTTCTCATTTACACCATTCAGACAGGAGAAGGCCCTTTTGCAGCGCGACAGTGGCTGTGAAGTGGCGGAATTAGAGAGTGCGTAAGCTGCATAAAAGGTCCTCGAGATTTGTGTTCCCTCAAGAAAATTGCAGGGCCGAGAAGCCGATAGTGGATTCAATTATAGATGGGCACTCGTTGATCCATAATTCAATATTGATCGTCGTACACAGAAAGCCACGCAAGGCTCATCTGCATTGTGAATACTAAGCAGGCATCGACCCGAGGATGCCCTCCACTAGAATGAAAAGCATCGAAAAGCTGCATGGGTCCAGGACTTGATGATACGGTCCAAACAGCTATATTTATTTCATTATGCAAGGATGAACGAGCTCCAGAACTGCGCAAGCAAACATAGAGGCAACTATACAAGACGGGTCCTTAGAAGAAAACAAACAAACAAAGAAAACAAAAGATCCTACTGCAAGTTGGAAGTGAAAAGATTCCTCATTAGTTTAGTAAACAACGCAAGAACTTTGCGCCCGAACCCTTCGAGATATTGCTTGAGCAATGAGGAAGAAAAAAAACTCTGCCGGAAGATGAAAACCAAACTATCAGTACTGATGACAAAAGAAATTCGGAGACGCTGCGTTCGTGGAGTGGCTCAATGATAATTAATGGCTTGCCCGACAAGTCGTTTCACAGTGCTCTTACAGGGAGCAATGCAAAGGTCGTCTGGGAAGACAGCTAACGTTAATTACAGCATAGGCGAACTTCAATGCGATAATAAAGCCGGATTATTAATTGCTAGCCGTGCCACTTCTTGTTGTATTACAGCTTGAATACACTCTTATCTGATTGCAGACTTCACCTGTCAGGCTTAAAAGACTCATTGATGACGTGCACTAGATCTAGCCAGTAATCACTCTATAATTAGTCATACTTTGTGTTTTAGGGCACACGACCCACCGTCTGAGCTGTGGTGTCATGCTTGCGAGGTTTCTTTCAGAGTGGCTCATAACGAAGTACTGGAACTGTTTTCGGGCATTTAGTATGTCGAAGAAATATCAGAACTGTGAAGTGACGCTTAAACATACACAATATCAATTACATTGAGAAATACGCTATAGATGGCAATCGGAAAAAGACGACCAACCAACAGCGAACGAAACATGTGCCGCGTCTACATGCACTTCATTCTACCTCTACCATTTCGTTCACCAGGCTCGGCTGCTCGGCGCCCATGAAATTATCAGCGGTCGAGATTCGAATACTCACCCGAGACTGCGCTGTAAGAAATTTGATTCGCTAAACGTATCCAGGCGTGAGACGCAGACGATGTGCAATAGGCTGACGACTGGCGTGAGCATTGAGAGGGCCCAGATTTGATCAACGCTTCGGGCAGCTGATTGAGCAATTATTTGCACATTTTAGTTGCACATAGTTCTTTCCTATATGCTAACTTAGTTTAGTACACATGCACATGAATACTGTAGCAAACTGACTGTAGACTGTACCAGGTATTTTTTTTTCTATAATAGTCTTTAAAAATGGCGTGCGGTATATAGCATAAACTACTCCTTTATTTGGATTAGTCGAAGGGGCAAACATTACTCACAGAGGAAATCAAAATGCATAACTCACTAATAAAGAACATTTCACCGATTAACTTTTTAACGTTAGCGCATTTATTGTAATGCACGAACACGATTTGTTTCAAGTACATATGATACACTTGAAACAAATTTTTAAACCAGCATAAGTTTTCGGATCAGTAGTGTCAATATTGCGATAAAATAGCATGTTGTTCCACTTACTTTTTCTACAAAACACGTCTTTGTGCATTGAAGCTGAAATATTACTTGAACAGTGCATATCGCGCATACTTTAGGAACGCATATCTCGAAGCTGGTGATATTCTCAGAAAGGGTTCCAAGTTTACATGGCTTTCGCATTCGCCGACTAAAGTTTATAAATTGCATTACGGGCCATAAAAAATATTCCTAAAATTTAATTAGCTCGACTTCGTAATTAGTCAAATATTCATTTTAATTTCTCAGGCAAATAACGTAGAATAAGTGTAATTGTGCTGCATGTGATAAATGATTTTTGAAACTTCACGAGTTGAACACCCTTAGTGCAATCGTACTGCATTTTTACATAACGAAGGGAATAAATGGAAGTGGGTGTAGCGCAAGAAATGCAGGAGCAGCACCACTAACGAAAAAGAAAGCAATGTTTCTGCTGCGAGTAATAATCAAAATTAGTTGGCTTCAGCAGCCAAGTCAGCAACACACTAGAGACCATTATTAGGTGGGGATGGTGGCACCTACTAGGCACATTCACACGTTTCTCCTCACAAGCGGACGTAAGCAGTGTGGAACGTTCTAAATTGCACAAGTGCAGATGTCGAAGCCTGCCCAGGCGTCAAGCCAGGAGCGGCCAAGAGTGAGCACGCGCTGTCAAGCGTACAGTCGCAATCTTTTTGAGGGTGAACACGGGAGCGCGTGGCTTTCTATATTACTAGCGCCATCAGACGGCAGCCACAATATCTGCGCGCATGCTCGGGGAGGGTAGGTTCCTTTCTTGCGCATTACGTCATCGTAGCGCACGTGTGTCGTCTGCTAGCAGTTTTTTTCCCTCAAACCACGATTTTGATGCTTTTAATTCAGAAAGTTGTGCTTCTTTTGCTTCGCGTTATTGGGATTACTTCAACTTTTCACTTTGTTTAGTTTTCCTTCTGCAGTGTTCTTATCGTACAACGATAAGGGAACACAAACATCCGAACTTTTATTTGGTGCAAGTTCAACAAAAGATTGATCCGTTTAGAAGTAGTATTAGTAGCAGGAATAATTTTCTCTTTGATGATGTTAGTATTTTGTCATACAACCCTTTGCGGAAACGACTGCTGCCATCCTAGAGGACAGTGACGCGTACAGCGCTGGCACAAAGTCATGATGTGCTCGAAGGTCCTCCCGTTCTTGTCGAACGGCTACCCACAGCTCGTCCCCAGTCGTCGGGCGGACAGGTTTTCGCACCATGGCTGCTTTGATGTATCCCCATATATTTTCGCAGATGTTCATGTCAGCGCCTTTGGCCGGCCAGGAAAGCATGCTGATTCTGCGATTTTCTATATGTTCCTTGACAACTTTTGCCGTGTGTACCGGTGCCAGGTCATATTGAAACATAAAGTCGGCCTCGGGAATGACGCTGTGGGCGTAGGACAGCAACGCATTGTCCAAAATTTCTGTGCAGTATCGCTGCGATGCAAGGGCACCTTCTATGCGATGAAGAGGCCCGAGACCATGCCTTGACACGGCGCCCCGCACGTTCACGCAGTTTCGGCCACTCGTGGCGACTCCCTGCACATTGGCTGGCTCGTAACTGCATGGAAATCGTATTTTTGACCATCCTTCGCAAAATCAAACGTGCATTAGGAAAACTTTCTTGCCGTGTGCCTCTGGTTCTCCAAACTCGCATTCGTTGGTTTTGGCGAGTTGTAAAAGTCGACTGATCCGAGAAGATCACTCGGGCCCAGTCATCTGCCATCCATCAGGCGTGTGCTTCGGCAAACTGGAGACGTGACTTCTCTTGTTTGAAGCAGTGACGACTGGCATTCGTGCAGCTACAGAATTTCGCAGTCCAGCAGTTCGGAGGCGTCGCCGGACCGTAGCAAGGGAAGCGTCCACATCTAGCTGCTCCCGCACTTGCCTCGCGGACTGGAACGGGTTCTCGACGACAGCAGCTACCATAAGCGCGTCTTCATCCTCCGTCGTTGCCTTTGGTCGACACCTGTGTGGGGCATCGCAGAGTCGGCCTTCCTTGCTGAATGCCAGAATAATCCTGTTGACGGTCTTCAGCGGTCTGTGCACGATAGCACCGTTGGAGCGCTGTGAATATCCCTTGAGCGAATATTGTACGATTTTCCACCTCGCTTCTTCGGGAACGCGGGCCATGCTGAAATTCAGTTGCTGCTCTGACAGATGCGGTAATGTGCAAGAATATGTATACACTCCTCAAAGACGGAAGCCGCTTTTTAAATACGCCCACATGTGTCATGAGCATGCATGGCCTGGCTACAGATCAACAATGATCTTGAGAACGCCCACAAAACATTACATATATTTTCAAGTTTATTGATGCATCGTGGGAAGCCTAATGAGAAGTTCAACATCGTCACCAATCCCGAACCGTACGGCTACCTTATTGCGGTACGCGCGCAGCAGACAACACGCACTTGCTTGCGTGACGCAATGCGCGCGGCGGGAGAATTTGCGCACGCCGGACACACTGCGCATGAGCAATGCTTCTCGTTGCCGCCGCTGAACCGCTCTGTGAGCTCAGAAGGCCACGCGTTCCCGTGTTCACCCTCAAAAAGATTGCGACTGTACGTCTAGTCTCACCTTACGTTTTGCATGGTTCGAGGCTAGATGAGTGTTCGAAACTGATGGAAATTAGCGAGACCAGACGTGTACGACACTGATAGGCAAGTCTGGCTAAATTTACGCGGGCGGGCGCCGCCAAGCGTTAGCAGACGATAGTCGGCGATAGTGCGGGGGTCATATTAGCGCAAGTACGTAATTCTTATTAAATTTCGAAATGCAGATTGTTGCTTACTTCAACCTGTTTATTAAACTGCGTCAATAAATTATACATACACATTAACCGTAGGAAGAGCGCACTGATCCAAACACCCTTCTTGACTGATGTCAGCTATTCGCCAATAGCAGCCGCGTATGGGAATCTGCTATACTATAAATATAGCCGCCCTAAAAGAGCGAGGAGAAGGCTTCTCTTTAAAAGCAAGTGTTTGGGGAAAAGGAGGCTTCGCGCTCCGCTTGCGAGCTCCAGGCGCCACGCATGATTGCAATACGTGGGTGAGATGTTCACAACAGCATATATATGCTATGCGCGGACTGTGTTTTTTCACAAAGCCGTGCTTGTGGTTGACGACACCTTTAATAACCATCTCTACTCAAAATGACATTATATCGCTGTACTATCGCTTAGTTTGCCGTTGTGTGTCTATTTATTCATTTTGTATTATGCACTTGAATTATTTGAGGGATTTATGATTGATTTCAGAAAATGTAGAAATTGCCGATTTGATGTTAGTGTTTTGTATGTCGACTGCTTAGGCATGTTTACGATCACACTTTATTACTTGAACGTTTTTTTATGATATTGTCACGCGGTTGGACGACAAGGGGAACAAGATGACAAGGTGGTTTAGTAATGGCTCAAAACCGTTCAGACGGATCCTTTACTTACTCGTATTCTCCGAGTGCTTTCTCCCCAAAACGCTGGGTGGCAGTATCATGTAATCATCCTCTGATCATCGGATAATTCAGTTGTTTAGGGAGAAGCCGGTTGCGCAACATGAGCCCATATTTATAATTTTATCCAATTAAACGACTGACTCACAAATGATCGCCTCTGCGGTGACCAATAGCGGACGTGTTTACGAAAAATAAGTTTCGTGAAAAGGGTCGAGTAACTTTGTAACTGTGGTTAGTTGGTTTTAAAGTACTATAAGAATGAAGAAAGGTTAAATTCTGGACTTTTATGTGTCAAAATACACGGTCTAGTTTTGAAACATGCCATAGTCGGAGCCTCGTAGGTCTCTTTACCGTGCACCCAGTACACGGTACATATCTATTCTCGCATTCCTCCTCCGCCTAAATGCGGCCGCCCTGGCCAGAATCAAACTCGCGACATCGTGCTCCACACAGAAACGCCATAGCAAAAAAAAAAAAAAATTAACGATTCGATGCACAGGAGAGGAATGAACTTCCATAATGGTAGTAATGCGCACTCAATAATCTGTTGTAATTGATTCTTTCAGACGCGCAGAACCAGTAAATAAAAAGAGAAATAAAAGCTAACAAATTTAGCCAGTGCCCAAGGAAATCATTTGCCTCCAATGGAGGCAGAAGTTACTCATGTCGGTCTAGTGTCGCCATCTTAGGTGCTAGTCGGGAACTATAGGCTCAAATTTTCTTTTCCGGTGGGGTTTACAGGTCAAGCGCTCTGCATGGTGTCGCCATCTATTTTTCAATGAGTGAAACCCACAAATTCTTAAAACTTGGGTGGGATCTGCTTTCTGTTTTTTCACTATGAAGTATTGTTACGGAGACATGAAGTAGACGGCACCTGAGACGTTCATAAAGAACGGTGTTGCGTAAATGAGACAGCAGTGACTTGCATCATGTGTTCTGATTAATTTGCAATGAAAATAGATATTACTGTCAGCGTCCGAAACCTTAGGCCTCCTTGGTACTTGAGCCTATATTCTCGATGCAAAACAGGAAAAGACTCCGTACAAGCTGTTACTCCACAATCAGACGCATTGCGCTGGATATTTTTTTTTTAACTTTTCACTTGAATTTGGAACATTGCCTTACAAGCGGGACTCGCACGCAACAATGCAATAATGACCTGCAGCCTTTGTTTCCAGGTGTTTATTTTTTAAACTCGAAAAGTAACGCCAACTCGAATAGAGCTTCTGGAAATTTCGACACAATGAACTATAGCGCTAATAGCGACAACCGTGAAAAAGTAGTGACAGCAAGCCTGTCAGCCTTTATATACTATAGAATATTCCTAAACGGGGACTGTGCTGCTATTTGTAGCAAATAAATTTTGGCGCCCGGGCAGGCTGCTGCGTATTTTATATAAATTATTTGTTCCCCTTTGACTCGCGTGGCCATCCTTGAAAAGCTACTGAAATCTATGAACCATTGTCGCTATAGAGTACCTCGTGCCATAGCTCGGACAGCACATATAAAGGTGATGCCCTGTTTGTCAAAAACTGCCAAGAGGTCGCCCATAAATGCCACCTTAGCCTAAGTGGGGCTTAAGTATATATTATTGTATTTTTTACTATTGTTGTGGTAGCTTGAAACCCCGAATCCGGTCATTTGAATTGCGGTAATGGTATATTATGTGGATATATAATTTTAATATTATTTCCCTTCTTTGCCCATACGTGCTGGCGAAGATAACATGAAGGAGCATCGTTTCTTGTACAGGTCCCCTAGCCACCTGCACAGTTTTTTTTAATTTTTCTGATTGCCTGAAGTAAACTGAAATAAGCTAAATGATTGCATTTCATATAGTGCAACGATATTTCACAGAGGCCGTCTATGTGCAACCAGATATAAAATATCCAAGCTGTCGCAGCTACTCAATCTGCGCCCACCTCACAGCCATGCCATGGGCAATGTCAGAGCGATTTGGACACTGACGTAAGCGTTGGTAGCAGTGCTGGCCACATGTTAACATTTTGCCTCGAAGCCTTCCCCATCAACCGACCCGCCGAGGCAGCTTAGTGGCTGTGGCTTTGAGCTGCAGTGTTCGGCGTCGTGAAGTCGGTGCCAACCGCGATGGGGGCAAAATCAAAAATGCTCAGATCGATAAGTGCGAAATACAGAAAATCTCATGCACTCAGACTTCGGTGTTCGTTAAACAGCCCCGGGTAGTCAAAATTTATCCGGAGTCGTATTGTGACAATGATACGATGACGATGGCGTGACGATGACGACATAACGAGAGTGAGTGGGATAATGAAGTTGATAGATAGATAGATAGATAGATAGATAGATAGATAGATAGATAGATAGATAGATAGATAGATAGATAGTTAAATAGATAGGCCGGCTCAAAACAGCTGAACTAGTAAATTAACGCTAATGACATTAATATTTTTTATAAGAGACTCAAATGACCTTTGAATGTTTCAGTCATGGAAGGCTATCGCAGGCTTTAAGTGATTGAATCTGTATATTACTGCTGAATGAACGGTTTAAAGTCCACTCGCTGTTTTCTACAGTTAGTGATCCTTGTATTAGCTGGTAAAGCCAAGATATGTTACTTAAGTGCATTCTGCCACTTCTTGATTCTCTCTTGTTGCCCAAGTATCATTTACATAAAATTAAATTTGTTTTTAAATACTTCGTGCCGTCGGACTTTCGTCTTTTTTTTAAACAAAGGCTACTTCTTTACAAAACAAGTGCGAAAAAAAAAACTAAGGTAATGAGTGCGGCCTTGGTGAACCAATATTTTATGTAGAATGTAAACTTTAAACCATAGAATAAATTAGGCAGTATCACTGTCATCTGAATACAGCTGTTTTACGGACACTACCAATGAGGTGTTTTGCGGTTGCCTCGATGTTAGAGCACTCAAAAAGTCTTGTAATTTTCTCTGCACAGTTTCTTATAAAACAACTGGTGCCATTCTCGGTGCTCCTGTTTTCTGTTAGCCTTTACATTGCCTTGTCGATCATTTTTTCTTTTCGCATTATTAACCATGACAAGTTATCTCGAAGCGCCTCACTTGCTCCCGTTAACTTTAAACATAATGTGATGAGAATAACGAACAGAAGCAATTTAGAAGAGGGAGCAAAAAAATGCGCTCCATATGTTGCCAGCTTAACGAGTTTCTTAAATGCCCTTTTTTCTGTGAACAGCCAGATGACAAAATCTTTCCAGAATTCACAGAAAGACTGCATAAGTATCTCAAGAAAATTATGAAAAAGGACGACTCGCTAGGTCGCTTTTTCATAATTTTCATAATTTTTCATAATTGTTCACCGGAACGGACTTTCATGGCGCACGTCTATTTCGATTTGGTAGCTCAGCTCGTTGATAAATGCTGCAGTTCTAAAGAAATTTTCCGGAAGCGTAATTTTACGATATAGCTAAACTCAAGTTAGAGCTATTCTAATTAGTGGCGCTTGCTTTAAAGCGAAGCTTTCATTGAATAATAGGGCCGATTTTGATGCCACATTAGTGGGCCTGTGTAGAGGGGTAGAGACTGGGGAGAGGCTTGTTGGGGAGGGGAAGTCGGTATCTGTAGGGCGCGGTGCCAGTTGATTTGTTGCGCCGCGGATGACATCACGCGCAGCGGACGCCCACCTGCGCTCTGTCGTGGTGGAGACGCGCACCAATTGTGTATATGTAACTCAGACGGTATCAGTTTGCGCCCTCAGTAACACTATGCAGAGATAGCTCCCAATGGAGCTGACGGGCGATTAGTGTAGACGGAGGCAACGTGTTAAGCTGTTTTAGCCAAAGGCCGAGAAACATGGAAAGAATTGTTAAGGGAAAGGCAAGGTGGTTAACCAAGCTGAGCCCGGTTGGCTACATGCACTGGGGAAAGGCAAATGGCTGAGAAGCTCTGAGGCGCCAAGAGGTGACCGAGACAGTCGAAGAACTAAAGGGTCCGCTTACTTCGAGAATTATTTTAAATGTTGTCTTTTTTGCGATTTCTCACTTGATATTTCAATGGGTTTAAATTACGAAATTTTAGGATATCGCTGGGCAGCCGAATGCTGTAGCTTAACTTTCAGTATCCTTAGCGGCCTTACAGAGACACCAATTTGAATACTGCGCTCACATTCCGAAAGTTCTCACGAAAGAGCAAAATAAACCTTGTAAGCTTCATTGGCGTTCTTCATCTGAAAGCGGTGCACTTGAACTTTATAGAAACCAAAGGTAACAGCCCCATAACAGCCTCTGTTGGAAAAGAAACCTCATAATTTCATGCACACCTCTATTTCAAAACGCTACGAAAGACAGCATATTGGACAAATGGAGATTATTAAGCAACTCCGTAAAAATTTGTTAGCACACAAAAAGCATAATTAATCGGGCACTTCTGTACACGCGCCTTCGGTCAATCAACCAATCGCCCTAACACGGGGTGCTCTGCAGCAAATAGCAAACTGTGTTCGCTTCTCCAGCTTTGACACAGTGAAGTAGAAGGAAGGTATCGCGCTTCCATCTCGTGCCCGAAATATAAACTACGCGGTGCGAGAGACTGCCTCCGGTATGTAGAGCGCGCCACTGGTTCGAGAAGCCGTTGCCCAATGTCAAGTACTTTGGAATGCATTTTTCCTCGACCCTTAGGCACATTTATGGTAGCATGCTATAAGCTTTGGCTCCTCCTTTCCTTTCAGCACGCGCTTAAGCAATTTTGCCCGCCATATTTTAGAGCAGTCGCAGAACGTAAATATCTAGCACTACTGTGCTCTATAGGGATGAACAATATTTGCTGTAAATTTCGTTTCATCACATGCGCTTCAGTAAGATAGCGTAGTTATTCAGCGAAATCGAGTGATGTATATATCAGGCATTACTCTCCTCCAAAAAGTAGACCGACATTTCCCGCAAACAAACAAGCTCTTGGTAAGACAGCGCCTGACAGAGGCAACATTGTCTTTGATCGGTTGTTGACGTCATCTAGTTTCTCATTCATCAGTCATTACAAAAAAAAAAAATAAAAAAAATCGCACTATGGGCACAGCACAGCACAGCACACTATACCCCAGCGTGAAAGCGCGTGGCAAAGCGGTCGCGCGTTGTAGTTCATCCTGAGTGCAATCGTAGCTACAGCAGGAGTGTAACGTGGTGTACAGAAAATTGTTGAGGTTATAAAATGTTAGTTAACTAATACTTGAAACGTTATTGATCCGCTATAGATGATGTGAATATGTGTAAGAAGGGAATTACGCTCTTCCGAGGTTCTTGGCAAGAATGACTGAAAGAAAGCGTCAGTTCTGCATAGGGGATTCCAATCTTGTGACGGTGGTCTAACCTATAGTTGGGGGAATACACTTTTTTTTTCAAATGATGAATAAAAATGCGGCAGAAAAGACGCAGACTGGCGAATATACGATGGTGTGATACTGGCGGTAGGCTGTGGCTAGATTGCATGCGGCTTACGGTGGTATTTCTGTTATCATTTGTTATGATATAGCGAGCAGAGTCTTTACTAAACATTGCTAATAATTATTTTAGGTTATCGTGGCTGAGGTTTCAAACTGATTCAGCGTATTCCTGCTTTCAACGTGATTATTCACAAATAACGCAAGTGATTTAGAACCAATTGGCTGTGTGAAGACAGAGTTTCGTTTAAAATGACATTATAGAAAATATTAGATACTATCTAGATTGAAAGCTTATGCTTCTGTAATAGCACGAATCTGTCATTTGTAGCCAGAACAGTTTTTGTAAGCGGGAAAATGACGAAAATGAAAAGTCGGTATTGCGCCACTTTTTGTAGACTATGCTACCTGTTAGTACTGGTTGATTCACAGCTAGTGGACGTCAAAGAGGAACGTCACGTGGAGATCTTGTAAACGTGTCCGTTTTGGTGGGGTAGTTCAAATTCAGGAGCAGCAGCGGAACCTTCGGTGGCAATTTCCTGCGCAAGAATGTAACCTACTGGCACAAAAAAAAAACAATGATAGACTTCTAGACGAACTATCTATTGAATAATATCTACGCTATTGATTAGTATCCCTTCAAATTCATCTTTTTCGTGGGATATACATCTATGCATGTATCAATGCGTGCTTGTAGCTAACCCTTTTCCCGCTTCACTGGTTAGACCAGGGTCGAATGGGTAGCGCATTGGGCTACTGTGCTAAGGTAATAAGGTTCGAAACCAACCACTTGGGTCACTGAGTATGCGGCACTGTGTACATACATGCCACGCTTCAAAGAACCTCTTTCACGTCGAAAATTGTTCACTCTAGATGCGGGACTTGGTAGATAACGCAGTTCTGAGAAACTATTTTACGCCGACTTGGAGAACTAACTACGTGTCACTCGGTCTGTGCTGGTCTCTAATGAACCTGTTTGATGCTAAATTGGGTGCACTAGGTGTGTGCCGTTCTTAAATGAACGTTTTTGACGCCAACTCGGGTAACTAGGTATATGTGCCGCTGGGAATGCACCGTTTTAATATGACGTAAAATATCCCTTAAATTTCTGTGATGCTGAGTGTAAACAAGCACAGGTCACAAGGGTTCCTCAAGGACAACAACCCGACGCATTAGCAGGGTGCACCGAAAATGCACTGGGCATTTGCCGCTTTTCAATGAACGCCTTTCAAGCCAACGCTTTGGCAGGCTGGGGCGGTATAACGTAAAATGATTCCAAACTATTTTGATTTCAATTTCTGCAAACAGCCTCCAAGATTGGTGAAAACATTTTCGGGCCACTCCCAACTTCTCCTGTCTGTCACGCGACGTCACGAAAACCGCGATAGCTCCCCATCTGATTCCCAGAGAGACAGAGATACAGGATAGGCAGACAGGATAGACAGACAAGATAGACAGACAGATAGATAGATAGATAGATAGATAGATAGATAGATAGATAGATAGATAGATAGATAGATAGATAGATAGATAGATAGATAGATAGATAGCGGATTGCCCATGGGCTCCTTGCCATCGGCCATCGGCCATTTCCTCAAAATAATAACTTCGGAAGCGATCTTTTTTTTTTTTCAGAAAGCCGTGCTAATAGACATATGAGGTTTTGGCCGCTTCTAGTCGCACAAACAGGTTCGTTGAAAATTGCTATATTTGATTGACAAATCTTAAACATGCCAGCTTCGTGGTCCTGGTGGTTCGTCCGACGCATTTCCGTGCACTACAATCTTGCAGGTATATTTCAGCGGGGTCAGAAATGCATTTGTTCAGTTAAATAATCAGCTTCGATGGTGTCGGTACCATTTTTGTAATTATATCGAAACAAAGAAAATATGCTATTGCTGCTCATTATCGAAGCAGAAGAGAAACTGAAATTAAACAGATGCATTTTGTTATTCCTGCCAACGACATTTTGTCGTATAAGATTACGCAAAATATTATGCATGTAGGTGTTAGAGGGAGGAGAAAACGCAAACACACACGCGTAGACAGACTGAGTATCTACTAGGTGGACGGATGTACAGTACATAGAATCCGAAAGACAGACGGACAGACAAACGGGTGGAGGGTGCAGGGACACGTAATTAGATAGATAGATAGATAGATAGATAGATAGATAGATAGATAGATAGATAGATAGATAGATAGATAGATAGATAGATAGATAGATAGATAGATAGATAGATAGATAGATAGATAGATAGATAGATAGATAGATAGATAGATAGATAGATAGATAGATAGATAGATAGATAGATAGATAGATAGATAGATAGATAGATAGATAGCGGATTGCTCATAAGGCTATTTTAGAAAAACCGCTTAAAGAAACAGTCTAAACTGTGGTCTTATTCACAAATACTTTGGTTGCAGATGCTCCTTGCCATCGGCCAGTTGCCTTCACTAATAAGGTGTCCAACTTCGGGTATCGGGATGAATTGGCTCCTACAAACAATTCGAGCTAAGAGCTTTTTGTGAATAAGAGCTTTATTCCGGAGTAAGTAGGATTGAGTACTAATAGTAATAATTCCGAGGGCATGTGACATGTTATTAATGGCATCCTGTGAGTATACTTGAATACAACAGTAGATAAAACTGCATTCTGTTAGTTTTAAGTTATGCTGCCGAAGCTTGAAGTCACGGCAAAGGAAAGGATAATTGCGCCACCAAGGAATAGAAATACAGCTGTATGGATCAGGGGACAAACGCAAATATATACGACCTGTTATAAGGAAAACTTCCCTCTAAAGTACAAACGCGGGCGATACACTCACAAGATATGTGGAATCCATGCCTTGACGACGGTTGGTACATTTCTAATAATTAAGTTAGCGTAGCCTATTCCCACTGCCCACTTATACCACGTTGGAACGCTTGCCGCGAGAGTTTGATCTCAAGCGCTGGGTCGAAAGGCACGTGCATATATCGGTGTTCCGTTTCTTTTGACATGACCACCTCGATGGAGCCTTCAGTTCCATTCTCTATACTGCAGCTGTTTCCTTCCAGTGAAAACAAACATTCTGTTCTCATCTAACGTAACAGTGGTACAAAAATGTAAAAAAAAGAACAAAGAAGACATTAGTTTTCCCCAGTGATTGCCAGTGCATACGCAATCTTCAAGATGAGAAAAAATATCACAACAATACTGTTTTACTTTATGTAAACTGTTAAACGCTAAACGACAGACTATCCCTTATGCAGCACAGCAGAGTTATCTTTTTCGGGATGCAAACATTTCCGTAACTTCTCGCAACAGTACTCTTCGAAAAAACGCAGGATAGTTTGCGGCGTACATAACTCTGTAACCTTATGACTGAAAGGGCGGTAATATGGCCGGTTTTGGCTTTGTCAGGACTGGTCAGCTCGGTACACATATCTGCCACCAAGCCCAGCGTAGAAGAGCAGAATTCTTTACGGCATGGTCTGCACTCTCCATAGTCAGCGCAAAATATTGAGCGTATAGCAATATTGCTAAGGCATCGACTTCGGCGACGTTTTTCTTCCGTTCGGTTTCAACAAGTTACGATTACGTCTCATTTCCAAGTGCCTTGCGGTACGACATCCAATTTTTAGTTTTTGTACTGCATATTTGCGTGTTTCTATGCTTCAACATCACGAGACGTGTTCGATTTTCTTTCTTGGCTCAAGTATATACGACCGTTGCGGCGTATGAATCAAATTAAGGAATGACGTTGGAGGGAAGTCGTGCCCATGACGAGCAGTCAACTTGGTTTTTGTTTGTTAACATCTCGGCAAGCAGTATTGCCGCAGTATATCTTCGAAATATATTGAGCCATACTTGTCTTTCGCCCAATAACGCATAATTATTTTACCGTTTTATTTCCTGGGTTTCGCGAGCTCTATACCTCTTAACTCTATATTTGCTATCCGGGAACGCCAAGTTTACAGCGTTAACCTGGTATCGGTGCCCATGGTGTTGACTAATGGCCATAGTATGTTTTAACATTATGCTTAATACTAGTCAAGCAAAACGACTATATATTGTGCCTATAAAATATAGAAGTGCTGCACTAAATAATCGGTAATGTCAGAAAAGCAGGCTAACATTTTCACCTATTAAAACTAATTCTTTGGCAAACTATACTGAAAAGTTTAATGAAGTGTGGCTAGATTTCGTATGAAGAACTCGACGGTACAATGACCTGTTCAGATTAATCAGGAACGCTTTATCGCATAGAAATTCAAGACATGGAAGTACTTCGTAATAAATTGTCCTTAGAATGTCAACTTGCTTCTGAGGGCTGCGTGCGAGACCATACTTCTTGTTCAGGTGATTATTTTTATGAACAAGAAATAGGTATTCACCGCCTGGCACATTTGCAAGAAGCGTATTCTCTCATTCAGAAGCTCGCAAGTAATGCGCCTCGCTCCCAGTTCCTACAACTCAGCTGCCACCGGCCATTAAAAACAAAACACACAGCAATATATCAGCAACGTACGGGCATTGCAGCTATATTAGCCACAAAACATGGCAGCTAGTGGAATATAGAATCATACCTTAGATAGCGTACACGTGTG
This sequence comes from Dermacentor silvarum, assembly GCF_013339745.2. NCBI lineage: Eukaryota > Metazoa > Arthropoda > Arachnida > Ixodida > Ixodidae > Dermacentor > Dermacentor silvarum. The sequence continues at coordinate 95,094,085 of NC_051157.2, forward strand.
TGTATTTGCGAGGAGTTGTTTTCAAATCTCTAGAGGCGGAGCACAAGTTTTTGGCTCGCTGGTCTAGCCCCGTAAGAACGAACGCTTGTTAGCAGACGAGTGCCCAGAATCGAGCTTTCTATAGACGCTCAGCTTAGAGTATCGTTTGAGCACCTAACTGCATCCGAGAAAAAAGTTCGTCGGCTGGCTTCTTCTTCTACAGTGAATTTTATGAAATGCTTCACACTATTCAGATTCGCAAGAAATCATTAAACGCTGCCTTTTTTTTTCAGAATGTTAGAACAGTCGTCTTATTACCGAAGGAAGATTTTACATCGGGTGTTCCATGTAATAGTGTTCCGTGGTCATCGATCTTCGACAAGAATAAGATTTCTCCACTTTTGGTGCACAGCAAGAAGCCTTAACACATGTCGAAAGGTCAAGGCGTGTGTGTTTGACCTAAGTTAGTCACCTGGGGCGCTATAACGTAAAATTATTCCAAACTGTTTTGATTCCAATTTCCGCAGTCAGCCTCCACGATTGGTCAAAACATTTTTGGGCCACTCCCAACTTCGCCTGTCTGTCATGCGACGTCACAAAAACCGCGATAGCTCCCCATGTTATATAACGTGTACACACTGATTATGCATGATTAAACCGCACAAAAGGAAAACAATCATTCCCGATTGGACGCTTTTTCACCATTAGCCCTCTACTATTGGTCCAATGTTTTCTGGCTATGCCCACTTCGCTGTCTGTCACACGACCTCACCAAACCGCGAAAACTGCCCACGACAATGTGACGTGTACGCGGAAAAAATGCATTAATACGCCGAACAAAACAATTTTTTTCTGAATAGCCACAGATTGCCCCGTTCCAAAAGGAATAGAAGATGGCTGCCTGCCGATCACTCAGGCCCTGGCTAGTCGCACCTGCCGATGAGCATGTATTTATTTGCGCATGATAAACCTTTTTGCATCGCAGTAAAACGTTATCGAGCCCTTTTGGCATGCATACGACATCGCTCTGTCAACTCTTCCTTGCTGAGAATCCGTTTTAGCGGCATTCTTATCCTTCCGTTGCACGCCGCCGCGATTTTCGACCAGCCACCGCAAACTAAGTAAGGCGAAGCGGACCAATCGGAGAAGCTGGCACCGCCCTCTTCATGCGCTTATCTATTTTCACTGTGCTGGCTCGGCCTCATCGAAACCCTCTCCACTAGAGCGTGCTCCTGGCCTCTTGTCAGCCAATTAGATAAGAAAAACCGCTGAGCGTAGGCAATGTTATTTGTTTTGAAAGCGAACAAAGGTGACCTCCTATAAACAAGGAGAGTGTTTGATTGGGTTGTACAGACAACGCTGCGGGTCACCGCCCGATGCTTGCGTCGGTGGTTACGTAAATTTGACGTCAGGAGTTTGGAATCAAAACAGTTTGGCATCATTTTACGTTATAGCGCCCCTACCCTTCTAATAACTCCTTCGGCGGGAAAATATGATGCGCACCGTGTAAATGTGTCAAATTTAGCCAACGTACTCTAAGGCGCTTTACACTCCATTTCAAGAAAGACAAGGTGTAAGGATGGTGCTTTGTGCAATTGCAGTTAATCCATCATAATTAGATAGTTTATAGGTATCTATTTACTGTGCATATATAAAATGTTTTATTTTTGCTAAATAGGTTGGATGACAATTTCTAAGTACATGCACCATTTAAATATTGGATGCAAGCTTACGAGAAAAGAAAAAAAAAGTTCTGCAGGTGTTACGCTCCTGTAACACAAGAAGGCGAAAGCCTGCTTGCACATTTGTTAATACACGAAGTTATGCAATCGGGGTTAGACGTCTTTGTAAGACATATTGGTTACGCCGTAAGTGATGCAATCTGGGCTAGACTTCTTGCAAGACGTAACGAGCCACAGTGGGAAGTCATCGTGTGGCACCAAGGTGACGTCCTGAACACCACCTATGAACACTTGACGTAGCACCTAAAGTGCAGCATGTTGGTGCACGCACTAGGCCACACCTTTAGTCAGTGATATGGCTGCGATGTGACGTGTGCAATCACGCACGCACTAGGCACACCTGTAGTAAGCCAGAACCGTGGAGCAGCCGTGGCTTAAGGGAGCGTGCTTATATCACACCCCGGAGGCACGGGTTCGATTAGCACCCAGAACAAAGTTTACCAAATTTTATTTTCAAAGGCACTAACTTACTTTGTTTACAGGAACCTCCCTGAGAAATATGTGACAGCCCATTTCGCCAACGTACCCGCCAAGGGCACCGCCAACGTAGACACATAAGGCTTTCGCCTCAGAACTACACTTTTTCGACATTGCTGCCAAAACGTCGCACGTCGAACGACCCGTCAAGCATGGCAGTACCTGCAGCAGACTGGTCGTCTGTAGTAGTAGGCCGCACATTGAAGTAAAATGAAGACACATTAAGCAAGCAGGGCGTTAACTTCACCCGAGTATCAAAGTCCATTATTACCACTGTGCCACTACTGCACTCAACTGGCAAGAACAATTCGCGTACACAAATGTGGACCGACCTGATGGTTTACGTCGAATTCTAGGTTATGTCAGTGCTCGGCTTTAATTTCGCATGGGTAACGTCTACGTTAAACTGAATGATGAAGAGGTAATTATTGAGTTTTTGATTTAGCTACATGAAAAAGTGCGATTTTTCATGCAAGTAATGCGTTTCTCTATAGCTAATCCGCCTGAAAAGGCGGAGAGGTGATATTTGTCAGGGGCGACATTTAGGAAATATCCTGAAATTAAAAAAAAAATAAACAGAAATTGCATCGCAACGCTTTCCTTTACAAACTCTGAAAATAAAGATATGCATAACCGCAACCGATATACCCGAATTAGTGAATTAGTGTGAAGTAAGTAGTGTTCTGGTGTAGCCTCAGGACGTATGGAGAATTCAGTAACAAAGAAATTAAAAAAAAATACCCAACTCCTGTTAGAGAGGGTGTACGCTGCAGCCCCTACGAAAGAACTGAATATTTTGTATCAAGCAAAATTTCAGAAGTTTGAAACATTCGGGACCGTATGAACATCGTATTAAGCCCACAGGATAATTTTCACCTAGAACTAAGTAATTGTAGCATGGAAACACTTTCAAAATGCCTTACTACTGCTCTTGCTCTACCTTCTATGGCAAATATATTTTGCCCTTAAGCTTCCACCTCATTGTGTTTGCAGCCTGTGAATAAAAAAACAATGCTCCATGCTAATGCGATTGTCTCACTCTCCGATAAATGGCCCAGAAGCATCTGCTTGTTGTTGTGCTTGCTCAGAGAGCTCAAAATTGAGGGGTTCTTTTTTCTTTCCACCGAAAAAAATCGAGGAACTCAATTCTGGCGTTTCGGGGGGATTTAGTTTTTGAATGCTGTGTAGTGCCAACTTGGAACACTCGCAGCTTCAAGAAGGACGTGCGTAACGCTTACTAACAAATAATCGATCGTCCAGACATTCGCATCTGACCGCACGTCAGAAAAGTTTATAACAGGACCTTAAATCGACACGCACGTCTGACATTTCTTTTTTTACTTATTGGAGTGTTATTTCCTGAATTCAAACACTTCCCATAGTTTCCACGACCATTCTTGGTCTGACCACAATATGGTTGAGCTCTAGAATTGAAAACAACTTTTGCAATGACTGGCTTCAGTTCGTGATTGAAACAGGTATCTGTTCAAGTTAAAAAGCTATTCAATATTATTGGCCAATAAAAGCACGTTACTTGTTATTCAAGAACTTTTGGGGCCACCCGCTGCCATATATTTAGTCCATAGAAAATTATCGTTTTGTAACACCTGTTCTTGATAAATGTGGAGCCGTCGTTGAAGCGCGCACTATATTAATCTATGCCAATGCTTTTAACATGACTGCCAACTTCACTACAGGCGAGTGACTGAATACGCATTGGAATATCAAACTCACAGGCCACCGAAGGATAGGGCTATAAGTTCATTTTTACAATGCATAAGGCTCACAAAGCTTCAACAGCTACTTTAGCACTGACTATTGTAAACTTACGTGGTGGTATTGTAAACTGTTCTCCTGCAGCGACAACGGCTATGATAGGGTGTCTGAGCTCTGTCTTTCTATATTTTATTCTTATATTCCATTCTTGATCCTAAGCATATGGTAGCACACTGGGTTCTGTTTTCTTGTTAACGTTGAGGACCATTCACGTTTCTGTAGTATTTCTTTCAGTAGTTGTGCTGCAGAAAGGTATTTTACTACCACAGGTAACTATCCGTTTACTTTCGGTTGATTACCAGTGCGGCGCAATGTCTTTGTTATCGATTTTTGCTGCGTTCGCTACATCTAGCGTAGGTGCGATGTCTTTGATTAGCATACCCATTCTTGTTGCGACTTCACAAACAAAAGACGGTAGGAGAGCGATGTTTGTTGCATAGACCTTAGAATATCCTTCTTTACAGGTAGTGCAGCTCGCAAGACTAAATTTAGGCCGAGGAAGAGGAATAAACAATTTAATTAAATAGCGGACTGAGGTTCTTGCGGGTGAAGCCCTTATGCCAAGGCCGCACTGGATCTAGCGGCTCGTTTGGCTTGGTCCAAGGCTGTCTGCTGGCTTCCTTTAGGTCCTGCCTGGCAAGTCGCGCTTCCCACGACCTTTCAAATCGTGGGACGAGGGGTGAGTTACCTTCTGCTGGGATTTGTTTGCAATGCCAAGTGGTATGTTTGAGGGTTGGTGTGCCTCCGCACCAAGGACAGCAGTCATCGTATACAGACGGGTCTATTTTTCTGAGTGTGTGTATGTTGGGATATGTGTTCCTTTGTAGAGGTCTCCAGTCCCTGGATTGCCAGCGTGTGAGTTTAGGGTGGGGTGGCGCCATTGTCTGTCTGGCGCGTCTTTGGCTTTCGAGTATATCTCGCAGCAGCGTAGGTCAGAGGTATTCCTTCCGGGTCGAGTTGTCTGTCTTGAAGTGCACTGACAACTAAAGAAGAAAGCAAGAACCTGAGCAAAAAAAAAAAGCGCCGTTTCAGGCCAGTGCATTTCAAGAATGCATTGTTCCAGCACCGGGTTAGAGAACATGTTTGATGATGTTTGCCAAAGAAGGCAGGAGTCAATTTGCCGACAACGAGGCATTGTTGCAGCCGCTTTCAGAAAAGCAATAATTGCCGTTTTGACGTGATAAGCCAGGGTTCCCAATGCAATGCTCGTTTGCTAGTTGAAAACATTGAAAGTGTACCTCGCTTTGTGTAGATTAATTTCTGTCGGCCATTTTAATATTCGCTGTCTCGTGCATTGGCGGAGTTTATTACTCGTTGCCATTCAAGTTTGTCAGCAGGCATCGCTGAGGGACATGCGCACGACGTGAAGAATGACGTGATTAAGGAGCTACGTGATGCATTGCATTTTCGGCCTTGCCGACAAGAGTCCGATGAGGAAAGATGTAGAAATGCTCGCGGACTGAGATTTCAACACACGTAATGGAAATAGTGGTACACTAAATTAATACAGGAGCCAGTACTGCGTGTTTGCCGTTGACATAATGCGGCTTCTGGGTGTGTAAACTGAAATAATTTATATATCGCCATTTGCTCGTACAGATCCTCGTCGAATTATGCGGTGTTTTGATAAGCAAGGGATATTTGTGTATGTAACGCAGCGATTCCTTAACGATACAATCGCGTGTATATGCGCCGCAGGAAACATTTGAATGGATTATTTCTAGCAAGACAAGACATTGCGTCCAAATTGTAATTTTTGAAGTTTTAGATACCTTGTTTCCGTACCAACTATGCATAAATCGTGAAACAAAAATTATGCGGGTGACGTGCCATGCTTCTTTATAGGAGAGAAATGCGTAATCTAAACTTTAAGTGCACCTGGTTGCTTAAAGCTTCATTTATTTACATTCACAGATGCAGATTTTTTTTCTATCACGTTGTATTTTCATCAGTACGGTTAATAAACGCCAATTTTTTCTGCACAAAAGGTTCAAGTTTTCGGATTTAATTTACTCGTCCAGGCTGGAAAGACAATTGTGATTTTTAATAGCGCAACATCAGACGAATACAAGTGAAGCACACGAACACAACTTGGCATTTCTCGGCATGGCAACAGTCACGTAATGAATTACGGTAGCTCTAAGAGGATATGGCCCTTCATACTTCTACATAAGATACAATTTTCCTATTCGTTCCGTGTTTCAGCTTTTTCGCTTGAAAGTCTGTCATATGATACACATTTACGTTTGCCGGCGTCATTCTTTTGTTAGATTTTAGCTCTAGGGTCGTGTGCCGTGACAGTCTTGGGCCATTTTTGGCCTATTGATCTATCCATGACGTATATATCACCTGGAAACGGGTTCGCGGGCCACTGCCCATGAGCAACGGCGCCGGAGCTTTATTGCGCGTTGCCTCCGCCCCGATACCGTAATCTCCGGAATCCCACACATTGGTGCTACGGTCTCATCGTCGTTAACCGCACAGCAAGCAACTCAATCACAGTTAGGTTATCGGGACGCTGACTGCTATCGAGAATTCCAAGAAACTAATACCGCGACGCACTGCTTGTCGACCACGGAAGTGATGGCAAAGCAACCAACCATGTAACGATAGCTTCTGTGTATGACCGTGCAAATGCCGGCCAGGTGTTGCAAGCGAAGCTAAATAATAAATGTAACACCCTAAGACCTAAACGCAAGAAATAAGCGAGTTTCGTTCTCGGTTTGGCATCCGGCGCCGCCTTCTAGAGCAAACGTGATCGGCTTCAGCTCGTAAACGACAGAGCGGGCATTCTTCACTGAGGGCGAGCGATGTTATTCTGGAGTGCTTCTGGTCAGCGGAAAAAAAACGGAGCAAAATTGCGAAGTGCTTGTGTGGCCAAAGCAACCACGCATTTCAGCTGGGTCGCCATTCCATTATCCAGTTCCTAGTCATGGAAACAAAGGTATTCAAATAATTGTAAACAGTACAAATTTGGATCGATGTGTTAGTAAGCCGAACTTTTAGTACGCGAGTGGTCAATCAGAAGGATGATGAGTAACGAGACTAAGACGAAGCGCTGAGTTCCACCAACTTTTTATTGACATACGCTGTGAGAAGGAGGAACTCCAATAGGGGAAAGATGGAGATTGAGGTCAGTCTCAGTAATGAGCTTTTGGCTTGCTGCTCCACACTCTGGAAGGGGTTTGGGGAAACGACAAATACAAGGTATTAATCCATGTCGTGTAATAATGTTAATATAGTAGAGGTGGACGAATGTAAACTTTTTCGAACACGAATTCGTTACGAATAGTTAGTATCGAAAATCGAATCGACTATCGAGTAGCCAAACGCAGACGCATATATTTATAACAGAAATATTTATTTAGCCATAATTAGCTGCCACGTTTGCAATGACTAGTAAAACAAAGACAGCTAACTTATCACGAACAATTAGGACCAGTTTTAAGCACAACATCAGTAACTGACACTAAATATTTTAGCACGAATAGTATCTCAAAATGTTTACAGGCTGGTGGTAAACAAGCTTTTCCAGAATGAAGGGCTGCTGCATGATTAGGTTTCCAAAAACGCTAAATACATGGTTGTTGAAGAACGATCGGAAGCGAGTGGAAAAAAGAAAAGAAAAAAGTTTCTGAAGAACTTTCGTGCCGTGGAAACATATAAATGGGCTCGTATCAAGGAAAACATCACTGGCTGTAGCGTAAAAGATAAAACAGCTTGACCACAAGACTGCAAGAAACAAGACAAGCAACAATTACAATTTGTCGTGTAGTCTCCCACTGCGAAACAGAAAACTAGTTTTACATTACTGATTTTGTAACTGCATTTCTTCAAAAGCTTTGGAGTCAGTTCTTGCGAAATATTTGGTTAGTTTAGATAGTAAGAAACCGAGGGGTCGTAGCGGAGCGCCCGACCAAGAGGACCAGCTCAGCAGGCTTTCAGAACGGACTCGCGTGTGCCGTGCTTGCGCCGATAGCACGCACCGCCCAACTTTATTCTCGTCGTTCACAGCTGGCACCAAGGCGCCTGCTGAGAGCGCCGACCTTTACGTCCGTGCGTTACGGCGTCGGTTGACGCTACAAGGTATTCGAAAGCATGAAATAATTAATTTTCGAGGACAAATACGAATGGTCAGTGTGTAATATTCGATTCGTTTTCAAAACATTCGAATATTCGTCCATCCCTATAATAGATACAGACTATCGCAGCATGCGCACGCGTCGTCTGCCAGCTTCATCATTGTACAATCAACTTATTAAATACCTAATTTACATCTGGGGCGCTATAACGTAAAGCTATTCCAAACTGTTTTTATTCCAATCTCCTGATATCAAATTTACGTAACCACCTGACGCAAGCAATCGGGCGGTTGTCTGAACAACCGAATCAAACACTCTCTTGGTTTATAGGAGGTCACCTTTCTTCGCTTTCAAAACAATAGCATTGCCTGCACAGAGAGGTCTTTGTTATCTAATTGGCTACTACTACTAAGTGGTTAGTTTTGAGAAAGGAAAGGTGTGCGCTACCTTCTGCAGTCCTTGAGGGAGCATGGCTCAGTGCCAAATTGGCTGACAAGAGGCGAGGAGCACGCTCTAGTGGAGAGGGTTTCGATGGGGCCAAGCCAGCACAGTTCAAATAGATAACCGCATGAAGAGGGTGGTGCCGGCTTCTCCGATTGGTCTGCTTCGCCTTACTGAGCTTGCGGCGAAAACACAGCGCACACGAAACTATCAGCCCACGGTGCGCCTATAGTCTGTACCTATCGCAGATCGCTTTCAAGATAGGTCCCACACGGCCACGCTCAGCCAAGCCACACGCAGCCGCGGCCGAAGTATTAGGACCCCCCGCCCCCATGCTTTGCGGGCAATGATGGAAAACGGGGCGCTTCTTCACCGCCCTGCTCCCTTCGAGCCACCAACCGCGGCTCAACCTCGCATGCATTCACTAGCACCCACGGCATACGGCGCGCGGCCACGATGTTAATACAGTTGGACTTTATACAGAATATCACGGCGACACCGACAGCAACGACGACGCATGTAATGCACTTGGAGTGCCCATATAATTGTTATTGCAATAAAACGAAAGAAATCACAAGGCTACAAGCCCTCCGAAGCACTGCGCCAGAGAGTAGCCGGCATTCTGGTAAAGGGCACACTTCGGCGCATTCTTGTATCGCCACAAACTTCTTACTTCCAGTGTTCTTAAATGCGAGTCCTTAAGAAGACTAAGGTATTGACACGTTAAGTCACCCATGCGGCCTGTGATCGAATATACTCCTGTTTTCTGCTCTGGCAAGTACTGCAGTAATGAGGAGACTTAAGTTGTGCAACAAAGATGTGTGGTTTATTGGCCACCGATTTTCTGGACTTTTGCCCTCGCGTTCGACGCAACGCCCTGTAAGCTTTACTTCGTCTTGCAAGGTTTATTTCTTGAAACTGCGATATATAATGTTGCCAACGCCTGTAGCCATATAGTACACCGAACGATGTAAAGTTTGCTAAAAAAATGCAACTTGTCACTAACACCAACTCAACCAATATGCTTCTTTTTGAACATAACTCTTTCACCGAAATACAATTTCCCACACCTAACAACAATTCGCTGGAGTTTATTATTTGAGCAAGCAATAGATTCCAGCAAAACATATCTTCAATGCATGGTTCATAATAGTGACGGCTGAAACCTTATACAACGTCTACATTATTTTTTAAATAAATCAGGGCCTTATTTCTACCTTTCATGTTGCGGCTTTCTATACTATTGAGCTTTGTCTACATTACGACCTCGTCATTTCAATTCTACTTCTCCCACAACACATTCATTCCTTCATCAAGTAAAAAGTAATAACTGAGATTACCTGTAGGCTGAATGTATGCAACTAGTTGCACCCATCACTCATTCGATCCATGGAGCAGAATGAAAACACGATGGCTAATGCGGGTTAAGGGGGTGTGCTGCACTTTGACATCACAATAACGTTGGCTCTACCTTTATTTTATACGTTGTTTCTCAGTTAGCTCAAAACGCAGTCGGGATATTTTCCTGGTACAACATGATTACTTTTTTCAAGCGAAGCTTGTTATAACTCACAGATTTCAGTGGCATTCCTGTACGCAAAAAAATAACATCGTCAGCATTGGCTCGAGCGTCGTCGTCTTCCGCAGCTGGCTCGTTGGTGCCTCTCGGTTTGCGCTCGTGCTCGGCACACGCGCGTGCCACAGCTCCCACGTTCGTCGTCGTCGTCTGCTTCCACTGGCTGCGTTGCCGCTAATCATTCCAGCGTAGAATTTCACTTCTCTTCTGTCGTCGTAATGGAGCAGTAGCAGTAGTAGTAGTAGAAAAGTTTATTTGGTGTTGTGTAACGAAGTCCCAGAGGGTGGAGCCCTCAGTCCATGGCCCCATTTGCTGCTTTCCGGCTGGCATAGTCGATCAGGTATCGCTGGTCGTCGAAGGCTGTGCTGGAAAGAGCGGCTTCCCACTGGGATGGGAGAGAGAGAGAGAGAGAAATAGAAGAGAGGAAAGGCAGGGAGGTTAACAAGACGCACGTCCGGTTTGCTACCCTGCACTGGGGAAAGGGGGTATAGGGATGAAAAGAGAGAGAAAGGAAATAGAGAGAGCACAGTTTCGCGCACATTTGACACTTCGCACGAAGTCTACAGACGGTCGCCAAGACCTGTCGACTTGAGGTAGTGCAACAAGGCTTTCGTGGCTTTCTGTGCCATCGACGCATACGGCCATGGTCCAAGGATCTTCATTTCCGAAAATGGTCGAGAATCCAGCCGGTTCAATGCTGTCCGGAGAGCTTCACGCTCGACGTCGAACTGGGGACAAAGACATAAAACGTGTTCAATCGTTTCACTGGTACCACAAGAGTCGCACATGGGCGTATCCCCCATTCCAATGCGGAACGAGTAGGCCTTTGGAAATGCCACCCCGAGCCAGAGGCGGCACAATACTGTCGCCTCAGAGCGGGAAATGTTTGATGGCATTTGAAGCTTCAAGGATGGGTCAATTTTATGGAGATGGCACTTCGGGTTAAGAGAAGACTAATATTTGTGTGTCATAGCTTTAGCCACGAAAAGAAGTTTTCCTGCAGCGTCGGTCCTGGATAAGGGGATTGGGACTGGTCGGCCTTCCAGATGAGCAGACCGGGCGGCTTCGTCGGCGAGGTCATTACCAGCAATGCTGGTATGTCCCGGTAGCCACTGAAATATAATTTCATGCCCTCTAGCGATAGCTTGATGGTGGTCTTCTCTTATCTCATATACCAGCTGCTCATGAGTCCTGTGATAAATGGCAAAATGCAGACTCTAAAGTGCTGCCTTAGAATCACAAACTATGACCCATTTCTGAGGTGTCTCTTGCAGGAGGTATTGTACAGCAGCACGCAGGGCAGCAAGCTCTGCCGCCGTTGATGTTGTGACGTGTGGCAGTTTGAACTTGAGTGTGGGATGGGGAGGTGGTGGGTATTCTAGGTAGGCCGGGTGGTTTGGAACATTCCCACGTAGAATGGTAGAGGTTTGGATGTCCACCACAGAAATGACATTTGTCGGGGTACTGGCTAGGGTAAAAAAGTGTGGCGGAGAGCAAGGCTAGGGAGCATATTAGTTTGGAGCTGGCGTCAAGCGGCTGCATCTGCACGGTTTAGCTTCACGTGTGGTGGAGGGAATGTTCTACGGGATAGTCTGTGGTGTTGTAGTATATGTGTGTACGTAAGCGTTATCGTTTCCACCTTGTCTGGGTTGGACTGGCCTTTGACCGGCGCTTGGAGGGTTAGGCCTCGGGCTGTCGCATGAACGCGCTCATTGCCAGTGAGAGATGAAAGCCCAGGTGTCCAGAACTAGTGGAATATTATGCTTCGTGTGTAGCATTTTATGAGCGATCGGTGAAATCCGTCCTTGTGCGTAGTTTCGACATGCTTGCTGGGAATCTGTAAGAATATATATGATCTTATCTGGGGTTGAGCGCTGATGGCGAGTGCTATGGCACATTCGTCCGCTTCCGTGCAGTTGTCAGTGCGTATTGTGGCTGATAATACTGCTTCGCCCCTACAGTCGGCCAGCGCTACCACTTTGGCTGTAATGTCGGGGTAGCACGCGGCGTCTGTATATAAGGTGTCGAGGTCGTTGCCGTATGATCGGTGCAGTGCCATTGCACGTGTAGCACGCCTGCCTTTATGGTGTTCGGGGTGCATATTCCGAGGTATGGGGGTCACTGTAATGTTTTCTTTGATGTTTGGTGCGATTGACAGGGGCTCTCGTGGGGCAAACTCTGATGTTGGGTAACGTAATTGTCTGAGTACGTGCCTTCCTGTCGATGTACGTTTCAGTCGTTCGATCTGACTGACTTTCTGGGCTTCGATTAATTCGGCCATGGTGTTATGCAAACCAAGCTGTAATAGTCTGGCTGTTGAGGTGTAGAGAGGGAGGCCTGTCGCCGTTTTCACCGCTGTTTGTATGAGGGTGTCTAGCTGGTCTCTTTGTTTTTGGGTGAGTCGGTGGTAAGGTGCGTGATAGGTAATGCGGCTTACGATTAAAGCGTGTATGATGCACATGATGTCGGATTCCTTTAGGCCGTGGCGGCTGTTCGTGACCCGCCGGATCATGTGCATTACCTGATTAATCTGTTTCTTCAGTAGCGTCAGGGTATATGTCGCTTTCGCATTGGCATGAACGTGGGGTCCTAGTAAGCGTAATTTGTTAACCTTATTTACAGGTTCACCCTCGATAGTCATTGTGATTTCAGGCGGTAGGTGATGTTTCCTTTGGAGTTGAGTGAGCGACGACGACGAAGTGTCTCTTGGCGGAGTGTTGTTTTTATACCTCTGGCTGTTTTTGTGAAATCTCCAGTGTATCGATCAGGCGTCCCGCCTTGTTCGGTGGCGATGGACGTGGAACGCCCAGGGCGTCCGCCCGATCCGGCGGCGTCAGCGACGGCCGCCTCCAGGAAGCGGATCGGGCTTCAGACTGACAGCGAAAGCGAAGGCACCCATATCTACTCGCTCAGCAGCGAGGACCCTTCCGACGACGAAGGCTTCGAACTTGTGCGGAGCCGCAAGGCGAAGAGAAGGAACACCAGGTCCTCTTCGTCCTCCAGTACGCAAACTGTTGAGCCCATGCGGAACTCCGACGCCAACACCATTCTGTTTATGCCTGTGATACCCAACGGTAACATGAAGCGGCTTAACAGGCAATCTGTCTCGATGCTGCTGGAGACCGTGGTGCCAGATGAAATCACGGACATTAGAGTGAACACCCGCAAAAATGTATTGGCGGTTGATGTTCTGCTTGCGGGTGCTCTTAGCACCCTACGCAAGGTAACAGATCTTGATGGCATGCAGATGCACTCTCACATACCACTGGGCTCTGATGTCATCCCTGGTGTAATATATGATGTAGACTTGGCCATCCTCAACAATGACTTGCCGATTCTGGTTAAAGCAGCGAGTGATCGTGACGTCATTGTTGACGTCTACCGCCTGGGCAACTCACGTTGCGTGAAGATTGTTTTCAAGGGCAACTGCCTCCCCTTTCACGTTAAGGTAGGCCACTTCCGGCATCCTGTCCGGCCTTTTATTCCGAAGCCTCTACAGTGCCGCAAATGCATGAAGATCGGACACGTGAGCTGCGTCTGTGAGAACGAGACAGTGTGCCCCCGCTGCGCTGAACCACACGCTACGGATAAATGTGCCGCCACTGTCATGAAATGTCCAAACTGCCACGGATCTCATGAGGCCTCATCGAAAGACTGCCCCAAGATTAAGAAGGAAATGGCTATCTTAAAAGAGATGGCAAGAGATCATTCCTCTCATCGAGAAGCCGCCGCTAAAATCAGGAAGCGACGCTCCCGTCGCCGACGTTCTTCAAGAAAAGCTTCTGCGTCGGTGATGCGTATGCCATGCCCACAGTAACCTCCTCCACTGCCACCCAGGCCATTGACATCAGAAAGGCCTACAAAGGACAAGGGCACCGGGAAGAATACGGACACCGAAGCCTGGCCTGCGTTGCCAAAGCGGCAACCACCAGCAGAATCGCTGCACGCCGATGGAAGTCGACCATCCCGGGCATCTCCTGCCGGTGAATTGACTAAACAGGATCGGCAAGTGGTTATAATGGTGCGATCACTAATGAATACGATTCGCATGCTACTGAAAAAACTGCAGACACCAACAGCTGAAAGCGCATTGCAAATACTGGATGCACTGAATCCAGTACTTGCAAGCCTCCTATAAGCACCATGGCTCACCCAGTACTTTCTTTTCGCACTGAAGTTAGAAGTGCGACGATTTTTCAATGGAATGCCAGAGGCTTGAAGTCCCGCATCTCGGATTTGCGCCAATTTGTCTTGAATAATCGGTTCCCTATACTTGTTATTTGTGAACCGAACGTATCAAAGCCCTACAGACTATCTCGTTACGGAGCGTTTGCTTCTTCCACATGCGAGGAACGGAGCAACGTTCTCATTTACATCCGCACGGACTTGAACTATGTTTCGCATGCCGTTCAGCCTCATGACTACAACCAATACGTATGCCTCCGCGTCAAAATGAACAAAATGGCCTTTACTCTTTTGGTCGTTACATCACCCCATCAAGGCGGTTTGACCCTGAAAGACTGAAATACATATTAAAGGAAACTGATGGCCCCTGGGTCATCACTGGGGACATCAATGCGCACCACTTGCTTTGGGGAAGCACCAAGATAAACTCCACGGGAAGGAATGTTGCGTCGTTTGCCTCTGATTATGACCTCTGCATCATGAACGATGGTAGGCCGACGTATCTGCGGCGTCCTATGTATAGCAGCTGCCTGGACTTGACTTTGGTGTCACGGAACTTCACATCACATGTTAAATGGTTTTGCGACATCGAGACTCATGGGAGTGATCACATTCCCACCTACCTAACGATTAATGGACTCACTCAGTCTTTCTCTCGGGGTATCTTGAAGAGCACTGACTGGACTATGTTTACGTCGCTTATGGAAGAAGTATGTGGGGGAGATTTCGCCGGTGACATCGCCGACACCATCGCAGAAGCACCTAAAGTTTCCAAGTGTTCATCATCATTGCCATAAAGCCGAACGGATTTCGACATTGAACTTGAAAGACTTCGTGCGATTCGACGGCGTGCAGAACGACGATACAGACGCACTAAATCAATTTGTGATCTGAGAGACGCACGTCGCATTCAGAAGAAAATTCAGCGTCGCATAGACAAACTAGAGAGAGAGCGATGGAAGACATTCTGCGAGTCACTGGACCGTTGCAAGCCGCTTTCACATATCTGGAGGACAGTACATGGTCTTCGTTCATCCCCACAACAACGACACCCATTTGCAGCTTTGGCCCTCCATCGTGGCCAAACAGAGCTTGGTGTGGCGGAGGAATTCTGCGCGAGAGTCACTGGCGAGCCTGTCAACATCAACGTTGATGTAAGTGACCTCTCAGCGGCTAAGGTACCGGAAATTGACGTGTCATTTACCATGGAAGAACTCGAGGCTGCCCTGGCAGTCTCTAAACGATCATCCTCTCCAGGCCCTGACGGCGTCACCTATTCTGCCCTGGGACACCTTGGACAAGAGGCAAGAAGAGCACTTCTGAACAGCTTTAACAACTCATGGCATAGAGGTACAGTTCCCCGGCAATGGAAGTTAAGTCGGCTGGTACCATTACTAAAGCCTGGAAAATCTCCGTTGGACTTGGCGGCATATCGCCCTATTGCTCTTGCCAGCTGCATCGGCAAGGTTATGGAGAGGATGGTCCTTGTACGTCTAGAATGGTATCTCGAGCGTTACAATATCTACCTCCGCTTCCATGGCCGGCTTTCGTAGGGGTCGTTCTTCAATGGACAGCGTCATTGACTTCACGACATTTGTACAGCAGGAGAAAAGCCGTAAGCGCATATCAGTTGCGCTCTTTCTCGACGTGAAAGGCGCGTATCACAACGTTGCACATGAAGCCATCGTCACCTCCCTGGAGACTATTGGAATCGACGGCCGCATGCTTCGTTGGTTATCCGACTACATAACTCGCCGGTCGTTTTTTGTGCAAACAGAAGACGGCCCCACAGCTGAACATTACACGTACTACGGCGTGCCTCAGGGAGGAGTATTGAGTCCGACGTTGTTCAATGTGACACTCATTGGACTAGGTGACATTTTACCTAAGACAATCTGCCTCTCGATATATCTGCCTTTGGACTACTGCAGTTACTCGGCCTCAGGTGCATGCGCGTTTGCAACGGGCAGCAACCTTGACATCAGCATATCTTCAAGGACAAGGCTTGACTGTATCAACCGAGAAATGTGCATTGGTGGCATTCACTCGAAAACTTATGACGCCATACCCAGTTTCTATTAATGGACACATTATTGCCTACGGAAAGACCCATCGATTTTTAGGTGTAATAATCGACCGCAATCTTTCCTGGAGCCCTCATTGCACGTACCTGAAGAAAAAACTGTCGTCGATTGCCCAGGTACTGAGACTGATGTGCGGGAAAACATGGGGCACATCTGTACGCTCCATGCTTCAGTTGTACAGAGCTCTATTTCTAGGATACCTACGCTACAGCCTTCCAGTGTTGTACAATACGTGCAAGTCAAATGTTCGCTCGTTGGAGAGCTTACAGGGCCAAGCATTGCGCACTTGCTTAGGACTTCCTCGCGCTGCGTCAACACCTGCAACAATCGTCCTCGCCAAAGATCATCCGATCCAAACATACGTAGCAGTGGATTGTCTCAGGGCGCATATCCGTCATCTTTCCGGCGTCCCCGATCATCACGTGGCGTTTTTGCCTTCGCAGAGACCTCGTTCCACGTTTTCTGAAGTTATCGTCACCAATCAAGATTGCCTTCCATCAGGATACACCCCAGCAGCAAGGCCTTCATTCCCCTTTTGGTGCCTGCAACAGCCTCAGGTGCGCCTAAGTATTCCGGGCGTAAAGAAGAAGGCCATTCACCCAAGAATAGCTTTGCAACAGATGACGTTGCTATTAATGAATGAGACCTACTGGGACCGAATACACATCTATACCGATGGTTCCGTCTCATCTACCAGTTCTTCAGGTGCCGTTGTCATTCCGGCTACGAAAACCACACTCAAGTTCAAACTGTCACACGTCACAACATAAACGGCGGCAGAGCTTGCTGCCCTGCATGCTGCTGTACAATACCTCCTGCAAGAGACACCTCAGAAATGGGTCATATTTTGTAATTCTAAGGCAGCACTTAAGAGTCTGCATTTTGCCATTTATCACAGGACTCATGAGCAGCTGGTATATGAGATAAGAGAAGACCACCATCAAGCTATCGCTAAAAGGGATGAAATTATATTTCAGTGGCTACCGGGACATACCAGCATTGCTGGTAATGACCTCGCCGACGAAGCCGCCCGGTCTGCTCATCTGGAAAGCCGACCAGTCCCAATCCCCTTATCCAGGACCGACGCTGCAGGAAAACTTCATATCGTGGCTAAAGCTATGACATACAAATATTGGTCTTCTCTTAACCTCCCGAAGTGTCATCTCCACAAAATTGACCCATCCTTGAAGCTACAAGTGCCATCAAACATTTCCCGCTCTGAGGCGACAGTCTTGTGCCGCCTCTGGCTCAGTGTGGCATTTACAAAGGCCTACTCGTTCCGCATTGGAATTGGGGATACGCCCATGTGCGACTCTTATGGAACTAGAGAAACAACTGAACATGTCTTATGTCTCTGTCCCCAGTTCGACGTCGAGCGTGAAGCTCTCCGGACAGCATTGAACCGGCTGGACTCTCGACCATTTTCTGAAATGAAGATCCTTGGACCATGGCCGTATGCGTCGATGGCACAGAAAGCCACGAAAGCCTTGTTGCACTACCTCAAGTCGACAGGTCTTGGCGACCGTCTGTACACTTCGTGCGAAGTTTCAAATGTGCGCGCAACTGTGCTCTCCCTATTTCTTTCTCTCTCTTTTCATCCCTATACCCCTTTGCCCCAGTGCAGGGTAGCAAACGGGACGTGCGTCTTGTTAACCTCCCTGTCTTTCCTCTCTTCTATTTCTCTCTCTCTCTCTCTCTTTGGAGTTTTTTTTTAATATAAGCAGTTCTGACTTTTGAGCCGCGCACGTCCCCCTGCTCGTGCATATTTCTGGGTGACATCCGCTGCTGCTTGTAGTGCGTCCTTTATTTCACCATCTGAGCCACTGGTGGCCCAGATGGTGATATCATCAGCATAAAGCGCATGCCTAATTCCCGGTATGGCATCTAGTAGTGCAGGTAGTCTGCTCATAGCTATGTTAAATAGCACGGGGGAAAGCACTGACCCTTGTGGCGTGCCTTCTCCCGCAAGAGGGATGGAGTCCGAACGTATATTTCCTATACCTATAGTCGCAGTGCGATCTTTATGAAACGCCTGGACGTAATTGTATAGTCGTCGGCCACACTTGGTTGCCGGGAGATTGGTGAGTATATATGAGGTCGTGAGCTACGTTATCAAATGCGCCTTTCAGGTCTAACGCAAGGATGTCTTTGCTTTGTTGGGTGATGATATGGTCAATTATCTCTTCCTTAATTTGCAGTAGTAAATCTTGAGTGGCTAGCCCCGGTCGAAAACCAAACATTCTGTGCGGCAATAAGGCTTGCTCTTCTAGGTACGGCTGAAGCCTAGCCAGGACGACGTTTTCAAATAACTTTCCTATGCATGATGTGAGCGAGATGGGTCTCAGTTGGTTTAGACAGGGCTGCTTGCCTGCTTTTCGCATCATTGTAATATCAGCGTGCCACTATTGGTGCGGCAGCGTGCCCTCTAGCCAGTGGTACTGAAAATAATCCGTAAGTTCTTTTATCGATCTGTCGTCGAGGTTTTTTAAAAGCCGGTACTGTATTCCGTCTGCTCCCGGGGCGGTGTTGCGTACTATTCGATGCAGTGTCGCTCTAACTTCATGCTGTGTGATGTCTTTGTCTAATTCCGAAGGCTCCGCGTGCGGATAATCTATGTAAGTTGGTGTGGGGCCTGTACCTATGCAAGCGTCTTTTAGCTGTTGTATTATGGCCTCATCATTCCCAGGTGTCTATCTCAAGATTTTTTGAAGGGTTTTGCTGCTCGCTGCTTTGGTTTGATTGGGGCCGATGATATTTCTAAGCAGTACCCACGTTTTCGCGGTGCCCAAGGTACCCTGCATTTGATTGCATAGGTTCTTCCAATTGTTTCGCGTTAGTTCGGTTGCGTAACTTTCCGCCTGGGCTGTTAAGGCGGATATCCGTTGCCTGAGCTTCCGATTGTGTTTTTGCTTTTTCCACCTTTTTTGCAGGCAATGGCGAGCCTCCCAAAGGGGTAATAGGCGCCTGTCGACATCGGGATGTTCTGGTGACCTGTCGATGATTTTCGTTGTCGCACGGAAGTCTGCCTGAATTTGTCGGATCCATTCCTGCAGAGTTTCTGGTTTCAAGCTGCCTTCGTAGGTTTTGTTGGTGCTTTCTTGCTTGCGCCGCTGTCGGAACTTGTCCCAATCCGTCATTCGTATTTTACGTTCTTTGATTTTTGTTCACAGTGTTATTAGATTTGTTTCTATTATATTGTGGTCACTACCGAGGGTCTCATCGAGGTTGTGCCATACCTGGTACCTCATGTCTTTGATCAGCGTAAGGTCGGGGCAGGTGTCTCGATTGACACTGTTGCCTATTCTCGTTGGGTGGGCTGCGTCTGTAGGTATGGTGAAGCCTAGTTGTACTATCGTCAGTGCTAGCCGTCGAACCTTTGGATTAGTGGTCTTGTAACCCCACGTTGCATGTGCTGCGTTAAAGTCCCCTACTATAACTTGCACTCATAACGACTGTGCTTGCCCTGAAATTTTGTGCAAGCTTGATGACGCTCGCCTGCTGATTCGTCGCCACCTACTCAAGCAGCATCCAGACCAGCGTGTCGCAAATGGAACGTTCCCGCCGCGTGTTCGCGGTCGAGGCTTGCCTCGTCGCGCTAGAGCGCAACTACTCAAGCTAAGGGTTGGCTGTGTTAATGTGCACGAACGTTTACACAGACAAGGACATGTGACTAGTCCATCGTGTACGTCTTGCGGTGGCTGCGAGACACTTCAGCACTCGATATTGGAATGTCCCGCTTTCATTGCGCAACGCAAATCGCTAGTGACGGACTACCATCTCCTTGGCCTGCGGTGTACGACTCTAGATGAATGTTTATACCCCAGTGGTTGTGCGTCTCGACGTGATCAAGCTCATCGTGCTCTCCTTACTTTTCTAGAAACAACGAACTTAGGGGCACGTTTGTAACCAAGCAACTATTTCTTTTATTTTACATTCTTTAGTAGCTTGACCTGCAGGGACGGGCCCTACTGTATGTTTTACTTTATTCGTTGAGATTTCGCTCTTCCTTTCCTCCTTCCTCCCCTCCTTCCTATCTTTCCTTCTATGTTTCTCTCGTCCTTTCCGAAGAGTAGGCAGGCGTTGTGCCCCTTCTGGTGGCAGTTGCCAGCCTTGCTTCTCGCTTTCTCTTTCCTGTGTATATGTTTTCAAATCAAATAATAATAATAAGTAACCGTTGCTTTGCTTCCTTAAGTGCGTGCTTGAAGAGCCCGTCGAAACAGCCTTCTCGCTCTTTAGGGGCACTATAGATGTTGAAGACAAAGAAGCAAGGCTCTTTCCTGTCTACGGGAATGATTTCGATGAGTACGTGCGGTATGCGTTCGGAGCTGAGGGTGTGGTCGATTGCGGTTAACCTCTTTGGCAATAATGTTGCTGTTTTAATCGGACCATTGTGGTGTTCTTTGTACGCAAAAGCATTGTATCCAGTCAGTTGAGGTTCAATGTATGTTTCTTGTAGCGCCAATATGTCTGGTGTGTGTGTCTGTGCGTGTCTGAACTGCGTTAGATTTCCTCGTTTCCGGTGGAAACTGCGGCAGTTCCATTGCCAAATTTTGATGGGTTGTGTTTGCGCTACATTTTGTTGTCTAGCCATGTTTTATTGTAAACTGGCCTGAGATGAAGGGCGTGCGTACGATGTGTCCGTATATCGTCTCTTGCCTCGAGTGGACTAACACGGGTGCGGTTGGGGTGGCATTGTGGACGACCGTTAGAGTAACTTCGTCGCGAATTTGTTGTCTAAACTCTTGGGATAGCTCAATGAACATCTGTTGCAGAGTAGTTTAAATTTCTTCCTTTATTTCCCGCCTATCTTGCATGAAACTCTCCTTGAGTTCCTGTCTGTCCCGTTGCATTTCGTTGCTCAGGCTCTCTCTATCTTGTTGAAACTCGTGTTTTAATTGGTGTAATTTCTGTCGAAGAGTGATTGCCATTTCATTTACTAATGTTCGCATCTCTTGCCTAAGCGTTCGGGCTATGTCATTAATCATTTCCTGTACCTGGGCGTTGGTCGTGAAGTTATTTGTGAGAGGCACCTGCCTTGTATGAGTACTGCGTGTGCATGATGTAAGGGGTGGAAAATTGCTGGCAGTAGGAGAAGGTAAGGGGAAAGAGTTTGAAAGCCGCTCAGCCCAGGTCACCTTTGGCGGATTCGTACCAGGGCCCTTCGTGACCGCTTTCCTCTCGCTTTTCTCCAGCATGTCGATGGTTGACCATGATTCCGCCCCTTGCTCGTTTGCAGCTGCTTCATGCCGTTCATGTCGGGGTGTCTTTGCACGTGATAGGCTTTGTGATCTGGATGTGGACGCATCCCAGGATTTATCACTTTTCTTTGAGTCCGCTGATCTTCAGGGTGATCGTCCTCTGTCTACGTTCATCTCCGTGGAAGCTGGCGGCGTTTTTGACCCGGGAGTTTGTGGTTGACTGGTGCTAGTCCCAGGGTTGGTGGGGGTGAGAACGTTGTTGGCGTCCCTGGTGTAGCCGGCGTTACGTAAGAAGTGTGATTTGTTGAAGGGCTTGCGGCTGCCTGGCTGGACAGCTTGGGTGTGTAACTGGGTGATCGCCTCCACAGAGCACACACTTCGGTTGGCATTGGTAGTCCTCCGATGGGTTTCCTTGTCTGCAGTTCTTGCACCGGGCACTCTCCGGCGTGGGACAGATGTCCGCCCTGTGCCCGGTTTTCAGGCATATGCTGCATGCCTGAGATAGCGGTCGGTAGGGTCGACATAGGAGTTCTCCACCATAATAATAAAGTGTTCTTGGAACTTCCAGCCCAGTCGAAGGTGATGAGAGCAGCCGTCGACTTTCCGAGCATGCGTGCAAAGAGAATCGCTGCTTGCGGGGCGCGCAGATTAGCCATTAGTTCGTCCGGGTGAGTTTCACTGTCGATCCCAGTGGCAACTCCCTTGCAGGACATGTCGGGGGCTGCCACGTATGCGTATACTTGGTACTCCTTCTCACCAAGTTAGAGGGCAGTGATCCGTCTGATGCGTTCCTCCAGCTCCTCCTTTGGCGTACTCGCCACTGCCAGGTTCTGTTCGTTGCAGATTCTCATTGTGAGGGCGTCAGATTCGGTTGCAGTAATGTGGGCAGCCTGACTCACCACTCGGGCGACACGATGCGATTGCCATTTGCTGAAGTCGAGGCCGTCTCGTGGACGGAAGACGATCTTGTATTCAGACGGCGGAAGTGGTGGGAGTCGTAGTTTTTGTTCGTGTGCCTGGTTGGGCGTGAGGTCTGGTTTGGATTCTCCAGTCGTAGTTGTTGGAAGGCTGGCGTCGCGTCGGCGTTTACGGGCAACCGTAAACCAGTCTTCCCCGTTGCCGTCAGTATCGTTCTTTTCACCTTGGATTGCGGCATTGATTTCCATTTTTTCGGAGATTTGGGTGTTTTCAGGGTCTGCGTCGACCAGGGCGGTTTTGATTAGGTCCATTTTGGCCTTGTCAAGGCTTATCTCTCAACAGATATCTCTCGACTACAGCGGGCAGCTAGCCGCCGACGCTGTGATCGCTCCCGTTCGGTTAGGCTTGGCCGGGTAGCCGTCACCTTGGATCTTCAAGAGGCGATTATTTGACGTAAAATCGACGCACGGATGTTTTTAGAGTATCGGTGTGATCGCGCTGCGGTAATAAGTCTATTGGTATCACTCACAGCACTCGGCGTGGTCGAAATCTATTCGAAATCCTGCATTGAAGGTCGATACAGCGGGAGCACATGGATCCTGAACGGCTCGTTGTCGTCTTCCTCGTAATAGAGAGGCCACGTTTACGGGGTTATGAGCCATTTCTTAAGAGGGTATGAGCCTTCCATTGTCTTAAGTAAAGATATATTTAAATTTTGAAGCAATTTTGATGAAATCTATCCAGAATAAACGCGCTCGGGAAAGGGCTCGTTGTCGACGCATTGATTCTAGCGTGAGGGCTTCCGAAGCCCAGGCGAAATGTCAGCGAAGAGCCGTGGACCCTGAGTTACGGGAGCGCGATGTTGAGGCCAAACGTCAGCAAAGAACCGCCGACCTCGAATTACAGGAACGCGATGTTGAGGCCAAACATCCGCGTCGTCTAGCACTCCAGGAATTCGACAACGGTGGTGCACGCCTCGGCAATGCTAGTGCCAACTTCCCTGGTGCGACGGACAGGTTTCAACGCGAGTTTCTAAACCGGAACTTCAGAGCCAGCTGCAGTGCGTGTGGCCGGTTGTGGTTCGAGCGCAACGGGTACTCGCCAGTGCAATTCATTCAGAGGAACACTAAAGAAACACACGATAAGATTCGCTTACCCCCATTTCCTCGGCAGAGGAAGGGCTACTGATTTTTTAGTAAATGTTTCGTTTACTGCCACCGAGGAGGAGGAGAGAAAGAGAAGGCAGGGATGTTAACCAGAAATGCGTCTGGTTGGCTATACTGCCACCGAGATCCGCGCTTTTCTTACCAGGATCTTTTGGCATCCTCATTTTCCTCCCTTAAAGCCTTAAAGGTGGCTGTTGCATTTTTAAGCATTAATATTTTGTTTCGTCTCAAAGCATGTGCAGCATTATAAGCTGCCCGACAAGGAGATGAATACGTGAAGTTGGCAGTTTTGGCTACTTAAGAAGCCTAATTGCAGCGTGACGCCCAACTCATCATTATCCACTGTTTGTGCAATGTTATTGCAACCCCTCTACATTGGGTAACACAGGCTTCGCAGAAACAGGTTTGATGTATGCTTTTAAACCTTACCAGGTGTGTTTGTGTTTACTCACACTTTCACATCTTGCTACTTGTTTCGCGACTTGGCCATTATCATTTCATTATCCTCAGGAGAAAACAAAATCACTTGAATGATGTGTAAGCCATATTCCATACTTCAATGAAGGCAATAAATTGTACACATGCAGTTGGCGGCAGCTGTAGCAAAGCACATAGAAAAAAGAGAGTTTAGCAGTCCCATCCCGCCGACGTCCCAGGAGGTGGATGTCATTCCAAATGTCTACAACTCTCGTAGTTCCCAAGCACCGGACCGGCAAGTACCCGGCAGTAGCACTCGTCTGCCTCCCACAGAAGCGGCGGATGGTCGACTATTTTTACCAATACTGTGGTGGGATAAGGGGTGTCCAGAAGCGTTCTCAAAACGTTATAGGGACTCCGTTTTAAAAACCAATATGAACAGCTGAGTGCCGAATCGTGGTAGATCTCTACCAATTAGAAAGTATGGTGGGTATCCGCTGGCACCGGCATTCGAACCCAGGATTTCCGTATGCGAGGTGGACGATCTACCATTTCGCCACCGCCTTGGTCAAGAATGTGTTGAATTACTTGGCCTGAACGCCCAAAATAATGAACAGCTTATCTGTCATAATGTCACTATAAGGTAAATGTGACGTTCACAATAGCGTAAGAACTGCAGAGCGCCTGGAATAAGACACGTGAACTGGCTCCCCTTGAGGTCATTAGTTTTATTCCGATAGCAATTATATGGACACTTCAACCGGATTTCTGCCATTGGCGTCGCCGTCGCCGTCACCGTTGCCGTCGCCGTCGCCGTCGCCGTGAGGTTCCCTATAGATAAAATCTTCGCCGCGCGCCGTATGCCCGAGCGGAAGCGTGCGGGGACGCGCGCTATCACGGAGAGCGAACGCACTCAATCTCCCACGCGCAAGCAAGGAAGCGGGAAGCCAGCGCCGGAGGAAGTGGGGGGGGGGGGGGGGGGGCGCACTTCTACTCTGCCAACGACCGCGCTCGTCGCTCGCTCGCACCGTCGCTTATCTCCACACGGCTCTGACCTTTATGCGCCGTGCATTCGCCGCTCAGTTTTCGTTGAAGCGATAGACTGCACGTACCTTCGCCCGTTGCTGCGGCGTATGCGCTTGCTGCCAGCGTTTTGACAGTCGTTGTCTGCAGTCATTCAGTGTGATCTATTCATGTTTGTTTGTGCGCGCTCACACCACGCTTGTTCAATCAGTTAGTAATAGTCGGGCCACATTTTCCAACGCACGCTACACATGCAATGCTGCCCGGGTCGGAAGTGCAGCACTACAGGTGTGTCCCTTCGCACGCGCTGCCCACGGGAAGCGCTTCTCATCAACACCACCATTTCACACGCGCCTTCTCGTGGTCATCGAGTCTCTCTTCATGTCGGTCTACTTACGCCGCAGCACACCTGCTTACTTAATCAGCTCATGTTTACTACAATTCATATTGCTACCAAAGCCGCTCACCTTACTTCGTATGACATTGCTGTGTTGCTATCGCATTCATTGCTTCGCCCTTAGGGCGAAACTGGGACATTTTTATGATAAAGTCCACCTGCATAGAACAACTGGTCTCTCTGAGACACAGAAAAATGCGCGTAAAAATAAGTGGCATTGCACTGGGGCACATTTCTGCTGCTTTTCAACGGCCTTCAACAAAATTTGAGGTCATACGAGTTGCAGCGCCTGCCGAGCGCAGTGCTATCGTTGAGAACATTCTGTCAAATAAAGAAGTTAGTGTAGTCCCCAAATAATCATCCGGCTTTTTTCCACGGCAACACCAAAGTTGGATATATATATATATATATATATATATATTAAAATGGCCGATAGGTCGGCCTACCAAAGTAGGAGATCACAAGTGGCACTGATATGCTTGTCAATTTCCATGCAAGAGAAGCTCGAAAATGAGAACCAAGCAATGAAAAACATGAAGACGCTTCCTTTGAAACGTGATGCCACGACTGGTGTGGAGCAGATTAGATAGTTAATCAACCGTCTTAGTTTCTTCAGATGCACCTGGAACCATGTCTACGAGTTTTCAAGAAATTCAATTCCTTATACAAAAGTTACAGGTAATACCAAGTTTCGCTAACTAACCTTGTTTGATTCCTTTCTGTATCTCTAAATTCATCATCATCATGATCATCATCATCAGCCTATATTTTATGTCCACTGCAGGACGAAGGCCTCTCCCTGCGCTCTCCAATTACACCTGTCTTGCGCTAGCGTATTCCAACTTGCGCCTGCAATTTTCCTAACTTCATCATCCCATCTGGTTTTCTGCCGACCTCGACTGCGCTTCCCTTCTCTTGGTATCCATTCTGTAACCCAAAGGTCCACCGGTTATCCATCCTACGCATTACATGGCTAGCCCAGCTCCATTTCTTCCGCTTAATGTCAACTAGAATATCGGCTATTCCCGTTTGTTCTCTAATCCACACCGCTCTCTTCCTGTCTCTTAACGTCAGTCCTAAGATTTTTCGTTCCATCGCTCTTTGTGTGGTCCTTAACTTGTTCTCGAGCTTCTTTGTTAACCTCCAAGTTTCTGCCCCATATGTTAGCACCGGTAGAATGCAATGATTATACACTTTTCTCTTCAACGACAGTGGCAAGCTCCCAGTCAGGATTTGGTAATGCCTGCCGTATGCACTCCAACCCAGTTTTATACTTCTGTAAGTTTCGTTCTCGTGATCAGGGTCCCGTGTGAGTAATTGACCTAGATAAACATACTCCTTTACAGACTCTAGAGGCTGACTGGCGATCCTGAATTCTTGTTCCCTTGCCAGGCTATTGAACCCTATCTTTGTCTTCTGCATATTCATCTTCAACCCAATTCTTACATTTTCTCGATTAAGGTCCTCAATAATTTGTTGTAATACGTCTCCATTGCTGCTGAATAGGACAATGTCATCTGCAAACCGAAGGTTGCTGAGATATTCGCCGTTGATCCTCACTCCTAAGCCTTCCCATCTCTAGATCTCTAAATTACTGCTCGGCAAAGTGCACATACATTTAACAATCGAAGCTTGTGCACACGCACATCGAGTACACTGGTACAATATTTTGCGTCTTGCCTTGCTTGCAGGCGAACGCCTTTTTAACTTTAAAAATAAAGTAAATTATTTAATTTAAAAATTAAATTAAAGGGGTTTTGCGCGCCAAAACCATGATCTGGTTTTAACGTGCACCTAATTTTAAGTACACGGTTGTTTTCGCATTTCGCACCCATCGAAATGTGGCCACCGGGGCAGGGATTTGATCCCGCGACCTCGTGCTCTGCAGTCCAACACAAACAAGCGACTCAAAAATAGCTAACCTTTTATGCAAGATATGCCTGTATGCAGTTACTGAAGTAATCTCGTGCTTTAAACCTTCATTGCTGCAGAATTAGCGCCATACCTCGTTAACTCAACTGCCTCTAGATAGCCCTTTCGCAAGAAAAATTTGACTTAACCAGAAACTAAGTAAGGGGACCATCACATTTGCGAACTACTGAGCGGAAAGTACAGAACTGTCCAAAACTATAGATCTACTGCGACTTGCGTTTAGTTGGCATTTTACACCTAATAAATTGCGAGAGCACCCCTTAGCAATAATAATTGATCGCGGAGGGTCTGTTGCTAGAATAAATAAAGCAGGGCAGAAATCAGGAGGTAAGACCTCACAGTGGACGTCTCATGTCGTAATTTACGGCTAATTAAGCGGAGGCTGCCGGAAGCTGTCACTGACTGAAGAGAAGACAAGATGCACAGCAGCTACAAAATTTTGAGCGATGCGCTAGGCGCATGGATTCCGACTCGTATTTGTTTCCTAGCGCAAAGTGAAGGATCAAGATACGTGATGCAAAGTAACACGGGGCGCTGCGATGTTGATCAGTGTAATTGGGACAGGATTACAAACCGCGAAAATTTCGATTCCCCCCCCCCCCCCCACCAAAAAAATAAGCCTTTGTCTCCCTTCGCGCTAGATCTTAGACAAATGCGGAGAGACAGAGAGAGGGAGAAAACTTTATTTTGACGGGGCAATGAGAGGCGTGGACCCCCATGGTGGGTGAAGCCTTCAGTCCAGGGCCCCAGCGGTGGTGGCAGCACTTTCGGCTCTAGCGATCAGCTTTCGCTGATCCTCCAGTGCCGAGCTGGTCAGCACCATCTCCCACTACACTTACTAAGAGACAAATGTGGAGGCTACGGCGTGAAGGAAGCAGCACCAGCTCGGCCATTGCAGATGACAGCTACATTTAATTAGTTTCGGTGATCTCCATAGTATCAAGCCAGCAAGGCAATTCGTATTGCTCTCAGCCCACTCACGCATTTCACTCCTCGCATTCTCAATATAAATGTTATAGTAAAATACTTCCAGGTATTCTATATACGCTTTGGCATCTGCCGACCTAGGACTTTAAGTAACGGAATCAAACTACGACAAAACAATGATGGACAGAAGAAAGTGCGCGAGCTTTAGAATATTTGTTTCTAACAAGAGCTACTAAAACCTTTATGTGGTAAGAAACGCAAATACTCCTGGTTAAATGATCTGCTTGATGGTGTTGACTCTAGCTGTAATTATTTATTTTATTTATTCCCAATCACGCAAAAACACCTATTTAGAAACTTTACTACAAATTGAATTGCATTTTCGGATTTTACGTGTCAAAACAACCATCTGATTTTGAGGTATTGTATAGTAGGGTGGCTCGAAACTAGTTTTCAGCACCTGGGGTTCTTTAACGTGCAGCCAATGCATGGTACTCGGGTGGTTTTGCATTTCGCCGCCATCGAAATGGGGCCACTGTGGCCGAGGTTCAATCACATGACCTCATGCTTAGCAGCGCAAGGCTACTACAAATTGCAATTCTCCGCACCTATGTATGAAGTTCTAAATTAGGCAATTTAGTGTTCTCTGAATTGCCGAAGCAAAGCTGGTATAGTGAAGCTGGCAGACTTGCCGTGCACAGCAACAGTTGTGCTATAGGGATTTATTAAAGGCGCTGTATGTACTACACAGCCGCTCCAGTGCAGTACTTTTCTAGCCAGTATAGCATTTCACGCATGGTGGCCCGAAATTGAGTGGGATTCCAATGTATTTGTAACGCAGTTTTATCACTTATATCTGGAAGCAGGGATTTGCAACAGGACTTCGGCCAAGCGGATGTCACGTTGTTAGTGGCTAGGTTCAAATACGTATTTGCGACATGTGTTCCGAAGCTATCGGCCTCCCATGGCATTCCCATCTTCTACGAGTCGAAGCTGTGCATAATCCTGCATATACTTCTCGCCTTTTGTCTGCAACCATGGACACACAGATGGCCTGCGGGTCACCATTGTGCTAGAAAAAATGAGGCGTTTTCATCCAAGTCTTTCGCCATTGTCCTCTATCATCTGAGTAACTCACTATTCTGTCTCCTGCAACAAATGGGCACATTGATCCGTTCCGCTTTTCAGCCCTAAAACCTTTATTCCTCTGAGGTTTTAGTCCCTTTAGTCCCTTCCTTCCGTTTTACTGGGCATGACAGGAGGATTTTAAGGCACCAGTAGGTGTTTTCAACGCGAATTATAAGCCCTACTTGCCTTTTTTTACACTGAGTCGTGCATTATATTTATCTGACGATAAGCAGCAGGCTTTGTCAGTGGAATATACAAAAAATTTACGCGTGGTGTGGAAAGGCTGCTGAAGAGACCATTACAAATAGGCTGCATGCACAGCTGTGTCGCTGATTGGTCGCGGTTGGTTGCGCGCAAGTGAAGAAGCTAGGATTTGTTCGTGCCAATCTTCATTATTCCTGACCTGCACATACTCCCGATTTATTAAGAGTGTCGAAGTGACAAAAAATACCGAGATATTTTAATGATGGACAAAGCCAAAGAACACAAGGACAAAGGAACATGTGGGAGAAAAGTCAGGATATCGAAAATGAAGCAGGAAATAATTTTTATTCCAATTTCTGTTAACCGTTCTCTTGTATTCGGCACTTCCCACTTCTCACTGGAGTTGTTTGATTGTGCTGTGGCCTGTCCTTGAATTATTGACTCCGTTTTTCAATCCACTCTGATTTCTTGCTTAAACAACATCTTCATAACTTACCTGTACGCGTATCGTCAATTAAAACGGCTTAGCACTATCAGGTCGTTAAATAATTCAGCGAAAAGCACTGATTGTGGACATATTTGAATATCACACACTATTGTATATTTCTGCTATTGACAGTTTTATTTAAATTAAGGAACTCTGTCATCCTGATAGCAAAACGGAGTGCAATACCACGCCTCCGCAAAGATCACGGGGATGTCTTCCCCGGGCAGATTTGTATTTGCACTTGTACAATCCGTGTCTATCCGTTAAAAATGTGACTCATGAAAACAATATTTATGCATCCTGAAGATACCGTCGTCTAGAAAATGCAAGCTATTTTGTTGAAATATACATGGTCATCTCAAAATAACGATTTATGTGATTATTATTGTTCATTATCTCAAACAATTATGATTTCTTTAATTTCCCATAGTCGAAACATTGCATGCATGCATTACATCTTCACCACAAAGAACATTATCTTTGCATCATTTACGTACTGCTAGGGGTTTGAAATAATATTACTCATGTACATAAAGTACATGGAGCAGGTGGAGTGGTGCCTGACACCGGCAAGAAAAAAAATATATCGCCGAGAGCTAGTGGGGCTATACTAGTTCAGGTGCAACCAAACTAGGAAGGCCCACTAAGCTTCATCAAAGTCACTCCCTCACCAGAATAGGAATTGGCCTCCCTGGTGCAGTATTAGGCCACTACCTCTCTCATGAATCCGACAATTAACCCATGGCCCTCAGTTCCCAGTGGCTGCGGAGCACCTGACCAAGGCGGCGGTCAGACCTGCTACGCGGCAGAGGGTGCTAAGAATCTCTGGGTCAAGACAGGCCGCCAATGGAAACTGAACCTGGCAACGTTCAACACGCGCACCCTCTCGAGTGAGGCTAGCTTAGCAGGACTATTTGAAGAATTATCAGGCATTTCCTGGGATATTATTGGCCTTAGTGAGGTTAGAAGAACTGGTGAGGCTTACACAGTGCTGACTCACGGCCATGTCCTCTGCTACAGAGGTCTTGCAGATAAGAAAGAATCCGGGGTAGGATTTCTAGTGCATAACAACATAGCGGGCAACATTGATGAATTCTACAGCATTAATGAGAGGGTAGCAGTCGTCGTAATAAAGCTGAATAGGAGGTACAAAATGAAGGTAGTACAAGCCTATGCCCCAATCTCTAGTCACCATGATGAAGAAATAGAACAGTTTGATGAAGATGTTGAACTAGCAATGAGAAAGGTGCAAACTCAGTATACTTTAGTCATGGGCGACTTCAATGCAAAAGTGGGGAAAAAGCAGGCTGGTGAGCAAGCAGCAATTTGGCAACTACGCCATCGATTCAAGGAATGCAAGAGGAGATGTTAGTAGTAGAATTCGCGGAAAGGAATAGGCTCCGAATAATGAATACCTTCTTCAGGAAGCGCAGCAACAGGAAGTGGACCTGGAAAAGCCCTAATGGAGAAACAAGGAATGATATAGATTTCATACTCTCTGCCGATCCAAGCATAGTGCAGGATGTAGAAGTGTTAGGTAAGGTTAAGTGCAGTGACCATAGGTTAGTGAGGTCTAGGATTTCTCTCAATTTGAAGAGAGAGAGAGTGAAATGAGTCAAGAGGAAACAGGCCAACCTAGAGGCAGTAAGGGTAAAAGCAGACCAAGTCAGGCTGGTGCTTCCAAACAAATATGCAGCTTTAGAAAAGGAAGATAAAGACAACATAGAGGTAATGAATGAAACCGTAACTTGGTTGATCTCAGAAGCAGCAATTGAAGTGGGAGGTAGGGCACCAAGGCAACCAGGGGCCGTATTCTGAAACGTTCGCCTAGGCGAACGTTTCAGGATACGGCCCCAGTAGGTAAGCTCTCCCAAGAAACAAAGGACCTAATAAAGAAACGACAGAAGATGAAATTGTCCAACTCAAGAGATCAGATAGAATTCGCTGAACTGTCAAAACTAATCAACAAGAAAAAAGTAAGTGATATTCGAAATTATAACGTGGGAAATATTGAGGAAGCCGTAAAATATGGACGCAGCATTAAATCAGTAAGAAGAAAGCTTGGCATAGGACAAGGCAAGATGTATGCACTGAAAGATAAGCATGGTAATATCATCAGCAATTTCGATGACATAGTAAAAGCAGCGGAAGAATTCTATACTGACCTGTACAGTGCCCAAAACAGCCAAGCTACTTTCATTCAAGATAGTGATGAACCGGATACAGAGGCTCCTTCTATAACTAGCGCTGAAGTTAGAAGGGCCTTGAAAGACTTGACCAGGGGAAAAGCTGCTGGAGAAGATGGAATAACAGTAGATTTAATCAAAGATGGAGGAGATATCATGCTTGAAAAGCTTGCGGCCCTTTATACGCAATGCCTCACAACTTCATGTGTACCAGAGAGCTGGAAGAACGCCAACATTATACTAATCCATAAGAAGGGAGACGTTAAAGAACTGAAGAATTATAGACCCATTAGCTTGCTTTCAGCAAGCTATTGTATAAAATATTCACCAAGATAATTTCCGATAGAATCAGGGCAACACTTGACTTCAGCCAACCAAGAGAACAGGCTGGCTTCAGGAAGGGATATTCTACGATGGATCATGTCCATGTCATAAATCAGGTAATCGAGAAATCTGCGGAGTACAATCAACCTCTCTACATAGCTTTCATAGATTATGAAAAGGCATTTGATTCAGTAGAGATACCAGCAGTCATAGAGGCATTGCGTAATCGAGGAGTACAGGAGGCATACGTGAATATCTTAGCAAACATCTACAAGGATTCCACAGCTACCTTGGTTCTCCACAAGAAAAGTAGAAAGTTACCTATCAAGAAAGTGGTCAGGCAAGGAGACACAATCTCTCCAATGCTATTCACTGCATGCTTAGAAGAAGTATTCAAGCTCTTAGACTGGGAAGGCTTAGGAGTGAGGATCAACGGCGAATATCTCAGCAACCTTCGGTTTGCAGATGACATTGTCCTATTCAGCAACAATGGAGACGAATTACTACAAATGATTGAGGACCTTAATCGAGAAAGTTTAAGAATTGGGTTGAAGATGAATATGCAGAAGACAAAGATAATGTTCAATAGCCTGGCAAGGGAACAAGAATTCAGGATCGCCAGTCAGCCTCTAGAGTTTGTAAAGGAGTACGTTTATCTAGGTCAATTACTAACAGGGGACCCTGATCATGAGAAAGAAATTTACAGAAGAATAAAATTGGGTTGGAGTGCATACGGCAGGCATTACCAAATCCTGACTGGGAGCTTACCACTGTCGTTGAAAAGAAAAGTGTACAATCATTGCATTCTACCGGTGCTAACATATGGGGCAGAAACTTGGAGGTTAACAAAGAAGCTCGACACAAGTTAAAGACCGCACAAAGAGCGATGGAACGAAAAATCTTAGGACTAACGTTAAGAGACAGGAAGAGAGCGGTGTGGATCAGAGAACAAACTGGGGATAGCCGATATTCTAGTTGACATTAAGTGGAAGAAATGGAGCTGGGCAGGACATGTAAGGCGTAGGATGGATAACCGGTCTACCATTAGGGTTACAGAATGGATACCAAGGGAAGGGAATCGCAGTCGAGGTCGGCAGAAAACCAGATGGGATGATGAAGTTAGGAAATTTGCAGGCACAAGTTGGAATACGCTAGCGCAAGACAAGGGTAATTGGAGATCGCAGGGAGAGGCCTTCGTCCTGCAGTGGACATAAAAATATAGGCTGATGATAATGATGATGATGATGACATACAGTAGATTTTGTAGTTTCTATTTGTACGTTTATTGAAAGCTGCATGTTCGCGCCTTTTCTTGAGCCCGACACCGCTAGAGCCGCTTGTCGCCTATGTCTAGAATGTCTGATATTTAGTTGTTGGAGAGACTGGTTAAAAGCAACGTAGAATTTTCTATGATAAGACGGCGGCCTGTGTCTGCAGCGGTCATGTCGGACTATGTATCCAACCTAAAAACAAAATGCTACAGAAATTCGGAGGATTACTAATGGGTAAGCATTCCTTGACTCGGCTGCTACTTCGCTTTTGCTTTATATTCGTGTAGTTTTCGCCCTGTGAGAAGCAGAAACATAGAGAGAAGACAAATGGATATATTATGGTGAGCTCTATGGCCGTTAGATATTCGATATCGGCATCAGAAGCCTGAGCGATACCCGCGTCTGCATCGTCAGCTGGGGACGTATTCTGTAAGTGTCCACCTAGTACACACGTCTATTTCGTCTGCTGTTGAAGTTCTGTTTGGCTGGGCTGGGGTGCCCCTAGGTGTAGCCAGGCGCCACAACCAATCAGCACTTCAGCAGCAGACGAAATGGACATGTCCACTAGGTGAACACTTACACAATACGTCCCCTGGTCAACTTCATCTGGGCGTAATGACAACAAAAAAATCACATCATCTCACCCTACGGGCAACCATGGTGGGATGCGAAAGCATCGCGGGGGTGCGCATCGAGTTTCCGTTTCGTTTCACTTGGCAACACAACCCAATGAAAGTTAGAGTGAGAGAATGTATTGAGAAGAGAGGAGACGTTTGTACGGGGTTGTTGCGTCTTTGTTTAGAGATCGTACGTGATTCCTAGCGTCGGTACGCTAGGAATCGGTGACGGAAGCACAGCGAACGGGCGCTTTATACTGCGCCGCAACACTTGCGCCGCCAACCGGCGTACCCTTAGAGAGAGAGGGAGAGAGTGAGAGAGAATTATATGCAATGATTTGCTGCGCCGCACCTGTGGCGGAGAGGGGGAGAGGGGAGGAGGAGAGCGCGCACCTGCGTAGGAGAGGATAATGAGGGAGCGCTGCGCATGCGCAGTATGGATGCGGACGCCACAGGACGAACACTGCCCCGAGCATAAGATGCTCTCGCATCTAAAAAAGCATCCTGTGCAAGGAGACTGACAGCAAAACAATCATAACAGCCTTCTCATATTAAAGCGATAGCTTCAACGGCCCCGAGTTGCAGAAAATTCGGCGTCGGCGTCGGTCTCAGCATCGGCGTCCACTGCAAAGAAAATCATCCCGAACTACCCCGACCACATCGGAGCTACATTATTATTTTAATAATTGTTTGCTATTGCCCCGACGCACGCAGATCTGGTAGAAATGCTGGAAAGGGATTTGTGTTTGGAGTTTCCTCGTAGCAGGATTAGGTTTTCTCGTACATTCAAATTAAAATCCGACGCCGATTGGTAAACAATCCGACGGCGAATCCGACGGCGAACGGTAAAGTCGGACTTTGCTATTTTTCTGACGGATTTCACTGCGATAAATGCAATTTTTGTTCACTAAAACCTTGCACCACGTGGAGCGCCTGCGCGTTGGATGTGGTTGGATGATTTTCTCCGCCATCCGCGATCACACGCCGGTTGCCGACGACGGATTTCTGCGACGCGGGGCCCTAAAAGCTATCGCGATAAAATTATGACAACCCCAACCTACAGACATGGTAGCGTCGGATTGTAATTTGAGTGTACGAGGAAACATAATTCTGTTACGACGAAACTCAAACTCAGACCCCTTTTCCCGCATTTCTATCATTCATACAGCGACGCGACCGGGTATGTTACTTGCATAAACACTATCCAGATGGCGCTCGCCTCCTCGGCAGCGTAGGGAGCCTACATGCAACGCCTTAAAGGCGAAGCTTGAGCGTCCTCCAAATTTTTTTCTTAATGATCGAACTTTCGAAGCAAATACAACAAATTGGACACAAATATTTCCATTAAAGTGACATATTGACAAAAACAACTTCTCGGGGATAGACTCATGTTGCTAAACTTTTTTCTATGACTGTGGTGCAATTTCGGAAGTTTAGAGAGGGCAAATAAAGAAATAATAATGCGTTCAAAGGTTACAATATGCTGGGGCGTCTAGGATATGCGCGCCCCTTGTCACAGCCGTCATCTTGAGGACAATAATTGAAAGAGCGCATGTGCACACAAAAGCTTCAAACTAATACGAAATGCTGTGTGTGGTTTTTACCGAACCGATTATATGCAGTTATATTTCTACGGAACGGTTATTGCATTGACCGAGAGCATTGCCTAACATGTTTGAAGGGACAATGAGGATGACGACGTTATAACCTGGCACGGGCTGTTCGTTATGGGCAGTGCTGCATGCATGTGAACTTGTAACTATACCTGTACATAGTCGTTCCTGTGCCTATTTCTACGTAAGATATTTGGTGTATATTTGTGGTCCCTGTCCCCGCCACGAAGCTCCGCAGCGGACGCTCACTCGAGGTTTTGACCAAGGCCTCTGGCAAATTGACCGAGGCCACACCAGCCACCCGGCCTACCACAACGACTTTCGTCACACTGTCTTCTCGCAAAGATCCTTCTGGACGGCGTGGCCGCTGGGCCCTACGCCTTGAAGAATTTGCATATTCGGTTGTATAAAAATCCGGCCGCCTGCACAAGGATCGAGGAAGACTGCTTGTCCCGGTATCCGGCCGACAACCCGAAGAAAGATGATGAGAACTCCACCAACTCTATTTTTCGCTTGTCGGACCTGACTCACATCAGTGAGGAACAAAACCATGACCTTTCATTGCGAGAAATCATCAATCTCCTGCAATCATTGCCTAATAACGCATCTGTGCGCAAATTGGTGATTCAGGAGGGTGTCCTATACCGCCGCAATTTTCAACCTGAAGAACCTGGCCTTCATATGGTCTGGTCTAGACACTTACGATCGAGTGCCCTCAACGATCTTCAGTCTGCGCCCACTGCCGGACACCTTGGCGTATCTCACACCTCGGAGCGTGTCCATCGCCATTTCTTTTGGTCAGGCCCTTTACGCTCCGTGCGCCGTTACGTGGCCGCTTGCGAATCATGCCAACTGTATCGGCATCTAAGTGCCGAAGTGAAACGCCGGGACAGCTGTAGAAGAGTGAACGACGTTGTTTATTGAATGCGGTTAATATACTACTGCAGGGAGAGGGAAAAGGGGTGTGTTCGTTGATAAAGACATGGGTGTTGGTTTGGCTTCCATCAATCATAACTTGTGCGCATGCAGAAGCGCGCACACGTGCAGACACGATACACCAACGTCACAAAATACCCCGCTGGTCACCTGCACCTGCTGGTCACACTCAGTCAATCGACATACGAAAGGAACCATACTAGATCACCACAAGATACCATACTAGAACCATACTAGAACCATGCAACATCGCGTTGTGCTAGACCTTGTTTGCCCCTTTCCCAAATCCACCTTGAGAAGCAAGTGGATAGCCGTGGTAACTGATTATAATAGACGCTACGTAATTTACCTAGCTCTGCCCACCAATTATGCAACTGATGTCGTGGACTACTTGTTACGTGCCGTTATCTTGCTTCATGGCACCCGAGACAATTGCTCACTAACTGTGGCCATTACTTTCTCCCTGAAGTCATCGGTGACATACTGCGCTATAGTTCTACTCAACACAAGCTGACCACTTCTTACCATACTCCCTCAGAGAACGCTTGAACCGCATTCTCACAGACATGCCTGCTATGTATGTTTCGCCGGACCACCGTGATTAGGACATAGCTCTTCCCTCCATCACTTTTGCGTATAATTCCTGTCGTTATGATGCAGGTGGATCATCTCCGCATTTGTTCGCTACGTACTGTATGCGGATGGCATCCCCGTTTCAATCTTCCGCACGTACTGCGTGCGGAAGACTGAAGCGGGGATGTTCCAGAAATAGGATGTTCATTTGGAATAACAGAGGTATTTTCTACAAGAATTGTTTGCTGAATATTGTCATGGTAACACGTTACGCACAAGTGTTTGTTGTCTCAAAAAGCCAGAGAAAATCTTACAAACACATTTTCTGCAATGACTAAAGTTTGGTCTAATAAAGACCACAAACAGCGAACATTCTGCTATTCCGTTCAATTTAGAGTATAGAAGGTCCGCACGGGTATAAAAAGCCGGTAGATCCCATGGCCTGTGGGAACGACACACATGACAT
Source organism: Dermacentor silvarum (assembly GCF_013339745.2). NCBI lineage: Eukaryota > Metazoa > Arthropoda > Arachnida > Ixodida > Ixodidae > Dermacentor > Dermacentor silvarum. Next base: position 95,132,210 of record NC_051157.2, read on the forward strand.
GACATTCATGACCAATTATTTATGTCCGAACCCATTTCATTGGATTCCGAGTGTTAATCTCTTTTCGCTGAGTCATTGTGATTTTTCCAGAGTCACGCTCATGACTATGACTTCTACCATCATCTTTTAGTATTTCCTTCACTTACTGCCCACGTCCGAACCCATTTCAGCTGTTTTTGAGTGTTAATCATTTTTCGCTGAGTCATTGTCATTTTTCCTGAGTCATGCTCGTTACTATGACTTTTATCATCATCCTTTAGTGTTTCCTTCACTTAGTACCCACGTCCGAACCAGTTCAGTGGTTTTTGAGTGTTAATCTTTTTTCGCTCAGTCATTGCCAGTTTTGCTTAGTCATGCTCATGGCTATTACTTCCATTATCATCCTTTAGTCTTGCCTTCACTTAGTACCCACGTATGAATCGAGTTCAGGTTTTTTTAGTGTTAATTTTTCAATGCGACGCATTTCTTGGCGAACATTTGGCACTTTGACAGTATATATATATATATATATATATATATATATATATATATATAGCCGCCTACATCTTGGTGCTCTCGTGGTCGTCTCGTTAAATTGGTAGGTACCAAAATTGGCATAGCATGACAAAAGTGTATGACAAACATACATGATAAGTCATGACATGAATATCATGACAAGTGTGTCATATAGGTTATGAAACAGCGGCCTACGTCCAGGGTTGCCCTGGAACGCGACGACACACTCGACGAGACAACCCCCTTGAGTGTAGGCGAGATCTGCCTCCTTCTCGAGCTATGCCTATCAAATACCTACTTCACTTTCCGAGGCAGCTACTACAAGCAGGTAAAAGGAACTCCCATGGGGGCCTCAATTTCCGTCACCATGGCTAACCTAACTATGGAAAATATCGAAGACAGAGCTCTGAGTACTTTTTTCCCGAAGCCAAAAGTTTTCCTCAGGTACATGGATGATTGCTTCTGTATCGTGAAGGAGTCGCAAGTCGAAAACCTGCAGAGCCATTTAAATTCCATAGACCCGGATATACAGTTCACGTCGGAGCGCGAACAAAACGGATCGTTACCATTCCTAGATGTACAAGTTACACGAACCAACGGCAATCTAAAATTCTCAGTCTACCGAAATCCAACCCACACAGGCCGCTACCTACACTTCTCATCCAACCATCCGGCAAACCACAAGGCATCGGTCGTAAATTCTTTATTGAAAAGAGTTGAAACTCATTGCACATTGGAATCAGATCAAAAGAAAGAAAGGAGAACGGTTCTCAACGAACTCAAAAGGAACGGCTATACAACGGAATTCATTCGAAAAACAACCCGAAAAAAAAAAAAAACTATGAGACCTACAACCGTTGACTCCCCCTCGACCACAGAAACGAGTGTCCATCCCATACGTCAAAGGTACCAGCGAAGCTCTCAGCCGAATACTGAAAAAAGAAGGCCTCAAAGTCGCGCATAAACCGATGAACACTTTGAATATCCTCATTCCTAAACCAAAAGACCGTCCACCAAAAGAAAAAGCTCAAGGCGTCGTCTATAAAATGAGCTGTGCCGACTGTCCGGCGTCGTACATCGGGGAAACCAAAAATCTAAAAGAAAGAATCAGACAACATGAAAACGACGTCAGAACATTCAACCGAATACGCAGCGCCGTCTCCGAACATTCCGAAGACGCGGACCACAAGATTTCTTTCCAAGAAACCCAAATCCTTCAAACAGAGACAAACTGGTGAAAAAGGCTACTACTCGAGTCTCGGCACATTCAGAACACGGCGGGTAATATAAACCGCGTGAAGGGCATTCTTCCTTCTTTGTATGTTCATGGCCTTGCAAACGCGACGAAGGGAAGAAAGGACCCCCCGCTCTAGGTCAGCAACACCAAAACAACTCGTCCCCCCCCCCCTGTCCCTCGTCAACGCATTCCCGCGACTAAAGGGCGCCCAGCACCGGTCATCCCAGCCGACCAGCGACGCCGAAGCCCCCCACCCCACCACCTATTTTGTCTGTCTAGAACAGGTGCCCGGCCAAGTGTCTCCGCACCTTACGCTCTCTCCCCCTTCCTCTCCTTTGTTACGACGGAGCCTTTTAAAAGCGGCACACCGCCACCTCCGAAGAATATCCCCTGAAGAAGGAGCCGAATTGGTTCCGAAACGTCGGGCTAGTAAATTTCCTTATTTGGTTGGAGTCAATCTCTAAGTCTTTATCAATTTTCCCAACCAGACAGGTAATTCTGTCGAAATGTTTAGCTTCGAATCCATTCCAGTTACATACTGTCACACACCCCGTGAACGAGGTGCCAACGCCGGGCCAAATTCCAAAGCCGACTTATCAGCTTCCGAAAACAACCCCACGAAAGCAAGCACAATAAGTAGGGGCCCTCTGGTGCACCAGCGAACGGCGGTTGTGGTCGAAAGACCTGAGTCGGTGCCCAGAGTTGTCAAAACACAACGAAATATATTCTTCAAAGGAGGCAGTTACAAGCACACGTGCACACTTCGGCTAGACGTATCAAAATACAATTCAGAAGGGTATTAACAAAACACTGGAAAATAATTAACGACAAGCACTAAGAGGAGAACACGTAAAGTACAGAATGAATAGGAACACAAAGTGTCCAATCGTATTCACCCGTGCTGGTCTTGAGCCGGACGATCTCGGCGTAGCTCGTGGCAAATCTCGAAGAATGGAACTTCTTCTGGAAATGCAGACGGGCTCTATGAACTCGTCTGTTAGCTTGCCGGGGAATCCCCGTCTTGCCCAGACGGTCAGTCTTCACGTCTCATCTCTTCACCGGCGCGGTCTGATCCCCCTTCTGATACCCGCACGGCTATTTTATAGCCTTTGTCGGCACTTCTAGAACCTTCCTATCGGAGTCGTGATCCCGTAGCATGAACAAAGCCTGGGAATCTTCTAGCCGATTCTCGCGTCTTCGACCGCGGCCGTCGGAGCGTCGGCGAGGAGGGTGATGACGCATCCGTTGGCGCGCGCTCGGGCTTCTTCTCTCTCTCTCTCTCTCGCAACTCACCGTTGCGTCATGGTCTGAGAAGGGGTATCGGTGCTCTCTCTCTCTCTCGTTACCGTCGCTTTCGCGTAACTTGTCGATGCTTCTAGAATCCGTTGGTCGCGTCGGCTGTTTGTATGCGCTTACCCCTAGGTCGAAGCTGCCGCGGGGCCGTCGTGTTTCCTTGCTGGCTTGAGTGATGCGTGGCGCGCGCTTCGATTATGCGGTCTTTTGTAACACGTACTAAGGTAACGAAACGACCATGAGAGCACCAAGAGTCCGTCCTCCCTTTGTTTTCGTTTCTAAGATCGCGTTGATGTGAGCGCCGGCATGAACGTCAATTCGTTTGCTGCTGCTGCCGCGCTGGCTCCAGCGTTTTGATAAGAGTTTCCGCGGCCATCGAGTGAGATGCGTTCCTGCTTGCTTGCGCGCCTGTGACACCATGCTTGTGAATTTAATGTGCCTATGTTTCCAAGTTGTTACGGCCCATAAAACTACTATCTTTACTTTGTATAGCTGTCCACTAATTTGCTATCGCAATCGACGCTTCGGTTTTTGGGTGAAACTGCGACTTTTTATTCCCACAACTTGCTTGTCATTTGTATGCAGCATCCACGCATCAGTAACCCAAATAATAAAATTTATGCAGCTCTGACCATGATGCCTGAGTTGCCGGTACACATACGAATACGTAACTACTCTCATTGTTGACGTCGCGCATGCAACATATTCGATGCATGCAAAATATCCCTATTGCAAGCACAGCCATAAGTAAGCAGCTCCCAGCCCAAACACTTGCGGACTGGTGGGAGCAAGAACTGCAGTAACAGCGGTTTGGAAATCTTTACTTTTTTACTTTCCTCATCGATGTACCTCAGCTCCGCGTACGAAGGCATGCCAAAATGTCCCGATCGATGAAATTGTTTTACTGCGACAAAAGTTTGCTCGAAACAGCGTTTGTTCCCTCCATTCATTTATTTACGCCAGCGTCGTGGTCCATGCATCGTTTATTTAGTATCGGTTATGATGTTACAGTCAGGGTTTTACTGAGGCAAAACTCAGTCATGGCTAACTGAAGAAAGGTGAGGCTGTTGGAAATTATTTCTGAGATATTATCAGCAATCAAAGCAAACAAAACACCGAACAGGCACTCTGTACGTTAACCGGCGAAGCTGAAACGTGCGGCCCCAATGTTTAGCAGTGGGTTAATCCCGACGCTGTATTGAAGCGTGGCTCAATTATTGGTTACATATTTGTGTTTATAGTCAAACGCAAGTGCCAGTGGCGGTCGGATGCTGCTAACCACGACGCCGAGCTAACTCGAGATATCGAATGCATGCGACAACGGCGAGCCAGAGCAGGCGCGCGTGCTTGGGTATGACGCAGAAGACGACGTCACTAACGGCGCTGCCAATGGCGCGCGCGCTTGGGTGCGACGTAGAGAACGACGTAACTGACGGCGCAGCCAATGGAGACCTTTATCGAAACATGCGGCGAACGTTTTTCGTTTCGCCTAGCCATATACAGCTTTCGCTGTAAAAACAAACGTCCCAGAAGAACAGATAAAAGACGTCCTGACATATAAACGACATTTTTTGGCCAACGGCTGTCTGCTGTATACAAATGACAATACGTTTGACGAATGGGTTATGGTTTGCAGCACTTCAGTATGTTGCCGAGTGAAATTCCGGAGCACATTTTTCAATACGGCAAATCTAAATGTAGGCAAGCGTACTTCCTGTCCTCTCTTCTGCTCATTCTTTTAACGCGATAGCGTTAAGGCCCCGTGTGGCAGAAATTCCGGCGTCATCGTCGGTGTCGGTGTAAGCACCGGCGTCCGTGGCGGAGGAAATAATCCCGAACGAACCCGACCACGCCGGCCCTCCATGTGGCGCAAAGGCGTTAGTAAACAAAATGGAATTTTTCAAAGTAATATCCATAGAAAATTCGTAAAGTACGACTTAACTACAATCTACATACATGATAGCGTCGGATTGTAATTTGAATGTATGAGAAAACATACTTCTGTTACGAGGAAACTCAAACCGAAAACCCCTTTCCAGCATTTCTAGCATACCAACAGCGGCGCGCCCGGGTAGGTTATTTGCGAAAACACCCCCTCGGCAGCGTAAAACGGTAGCGGCGCGCAGAGGCGAAGGTGGAGAAAAAATGTCGCAGTTTCGTCCGAAAGGCGAAGCATCAATTGCGATAGCAAATTAGGAGACAGCTATACAGAGTAAGGATAGTAGTTTTATCGGCTGCAGAAACTTGGACACATTCGCTTACTAACTGAATTAACAAGTGTGGTGTCAGCGCGCACAAGCAAACATGAATAGATCACAATCGATGACCGCAAACAACCACTGTCAAAACGCTAGCCCGAACGAGCATGGCCGCCGCAGCGAGCGAAGGTTCGTGCGATCTATCGCTGCAATGGAGAGACAGAGAGAATAAATATAATGTGTAAATGCAGCTTTAGAGAGGCGTACTCATTCCAGAATGTCTTGAGCTCGGGCCGCGTCCTGGGCCCTCGCAATCAGCCGTTGCTGATCTTCGAGGTTGTTGCTGGCCAAGGCTCAATGGAAACAGCGGCGAAAGCACAGCGCATACAAAGGCCAGTGCCGTCTTGAGATCGCTTTCAAGATAGCTCTGTGAGCAGCAGTGCGTAAGCAGAACACACCCTCCCCCCCTCCCGTCTCCGTCACCTCCTCCACGTTCCTCGCGTGAATGAAGACCATGCGCTTCCGGCCGCCTTGCTCTCCAGCGTGCGCGAGATTAAGCTGCGATTGCCGGCTCACCGCCGCACGCTTTCACTCGCACACACAACGCATGGCGCGCGGCGACGATTTTATCGCCGTTTGACTTTATACGGAACATCACGGCGACGACGATGGCGACGGCAACAGTGACGGCAAAATGCGTTCGGGGTGTCCATATAATTGCTATCGCAATAAAAAGAAGGCTGTAGTTGCCGGTAAGCCTGACAAGCATGCAGGGATCTATGAATTCTATCGCGTTCCACTCTCAGATGCCTAACCCACATGGAGCATTGTTCTGGCAAAAAACTGGCGAACGGCTGCGCGCGGCGTGCGCCCCGCGGCCGGCGGCTGTTCGCCGTCGATCAAGGCGGGCTAGATAGGTTCGCAGGAAGTCAACCGCTCGCCGGAAGCAGCGAATGTAGGCTGACAGCGAGCACCAATTGGGGCGTGGTCGCGTCCGACTTCCTGTCGCCGCATTTGAATCGGCTAGTGAGCCAAAGAGCCAGCGAACATGTCGACAAAAGCGGCGCGTATCGCGTGCAATGATCGACGGATCACAGCCGTCCAAGCGTGACCAACATGGTTCAGTGGCAGAATAATGTTTCAGTTGCAGATACAAAACTATTTTGCCACTGCATTTTACTGGGCATTGAATCACGCTGTTTCTAGAAATCGTGGCGGCGGCTGTCGCCTCTTGGGGCCGCACGTAGTTTCGCCGTGAAAGTTTGATCCATATGGGCCGGGCTTTAAAGCTGAAGCTTAAGCGTCCACCAATATATTTTTCTCTTGAATCACTGGAAATGTCTCAGATGTCTTAGTCATGGATCCATCGCTTTATCATTCTCATCGTCCCCATGTTACTGTCACCTAACCATCGTGCCATCGTCATTACCACGCAAGCTTCATTGCGTAACCGGCGTCATCGTTGTCATGCCACTACTGCAGTCGTTACATAGTAGTGTTTTCGTCATTGTATGCAGTAAGGGTATATTGCGCAGGAATGGAAGAGCTGCGCACTAAGTTGGGAGCTCTGACTGGCGTTCGCAGTAGGTTGGTGCTTAGCCGGAGTAGTTGCGGAAGTCTGTTTATTTGAAATACCTAATTTTCTTTGTGTACACCAGCGGGCGCCGGCAAATTTTCCTAAATCAGGCTACCTATGAGGTCTGGAAGCTGTACCAACCTAGAATAAAGAAAGAAATCTACGGTTGTGATGCGAATACTCACTTGAAAACACTGCATTTCCCGCAATTACAAAGTTGTGTTTCACTATTACTCTGCAAGTTCTCAACTTGACATTATAAACAGATAACATTGAATGTATATTGTCCAAAGATGTGAAATTCTTCTTTCATTATCGAAAATTTGTTATGGCGACGTCGCCTTCATCGATGTACGTGCGTAATCTCTATAGTCCACATTATCATATATCAAATTATTTCATCGGGCGCTACAACGTAAAATGATTCCAAACTGTTTTGATTCCAATTTCTGCAATCAGCCTCCACGATTGGTCAAAACATTTTAGGGCCACTCCAAACTTCGCCTGTCTGTCACGGGACGTCACGAAAACTGCGATAGCTCCCCATCTGATATAACGTGTAAACACTGATTCTGCATCGTTAAACCGCACAAAAGAAAAATAATCATTCCAGATTCGACGCCTTTTCACCATTAGCCCTCTGCTATTAGTCCAAAGTTTTCTGGCTATGCCCACTTCACCTGTCTGTCACGCGACCTCACAAAACCGCGAAAACTCATCACGTCAAAGTGACGTGTACGCGGAAAAATGCATTAATATGCCGAACAAAACTGAAAATTTTTCTGAATGCCCCGTTCCGAAAGGAATAGAAGATGGCTGCCTGCCGATCGCTCAAGTCCTCGCTACTCGCACCTAAAGGTGAGCATGTATTTATTTGCGATTATAAACCTATTTGAGTGGCAGTAATACTTTATCGAGCCCTTTCAGCATGCATACGACATCGCTCTGCCAACTGTCCCTTGCTGAGGATCCGTTTTAGTGGAATTCTTCCGGTGCACGCGGCCGCAATTTTCGACCAGCCACCCCAAGCTAAGTAAGGCGAAGCGGATCAAACGGAGAAGCCGGCACCACCCTCTTCATGCGGTTATCTATTTTCACTGTGCTGGCTCGGCCCCATCGAAACCGTCTCCCCTAGAGCGTCCTCCTCGCCTCTTGTCGGTCAATTAGATAAGAAAAACCGCTGAGTGTAGACAATGGTATTGGTTTTGAAAGCGAACAAAGCTGACCTCCTATAAACGAGGAGAGTGTTGGAGTGGGTTGTTCAGACAACGCTGCGGGTAACCGCCCGATGCTTACGACGGTGGTTACGCAAATTTGACGTCAGGAGTTTCCAGTCAAAACAGTTGGGAATTATTTTACGGTATACCGCCCATCCATTCATTATTACAATAATGTCTTATTAGTTTTTAGTATTATTCACACAACTTAATTTAAACACTTGCTGCTGTCCCAGTAACGATTCTATCATTGAGATTGAAATCAAAATAGCAACGTCTACAATTAGTTTTCTGAATAACTATTTTACTGCCTTGCTGCAATATTTTCACGTACCGCGAAGTTCAGTTATTACGGGCATTATACTAGCAGAAAGCTCCTAAATATTTAATCGAGAAGACTTAGAATGGACAGTATTTCTTCTCCGACCAGTTTAACACAAGTTTTCAGCCAGCTCCTTGTTTGCTTTTCGGAAACGCTGTGCACCTAAGATGTATATGAAACACAACACATTTGTTGGTATCAAAGAACACTCATGGCTCTCTGTTTATTGATTTTTAGTTTAACGAAACGGAATCTCCTCTGTGGAAATCGGCGAAATTACTTACGTAACGGATGAAATGCTTTCAAGATTCTGCACATACATATCATATAAAACACCGTAGTTGTGTATTTACTACGCTGTCGTTATCACGAGTGCTTGCGTAGAATAAACCGCAGCTTCGTGTCTCTTAGTTCTGGAGATGGACCGAAAGGCGTAATGATGATTGGCTTTTCGTTTTCGGGAAGGATTCGGAACTGATGCAACAGGGTGGTCAGGAACAGGAAAATCTCCACCATTGCCATGTTTTCTCCGGGACATGATCTTCTCCCTAAAAGACAAATTGGTTCAAATAGAATCATTCACCACACAGCAATCCCATAGTCGCTGGGTAGTTTGCGCTACTGAGGATATAATTCCGCTCGTATAGATCAGCTTAATGAGTGAAAAAAGTTGTCGCAGTTTCACCTGAAAGGCGAAGCATCAATTGCGACAGCAAATTTGTAGAGAGCTATACGGAGTAAGGATAGTAGTTTTATCAGCTGTATAAATTTGGACATGCAGCAGCACAAGCAACGCGCAGAACTGTTGTCGACGCCGTCGGCGTTTTGCCCGCGTTCGCACAAAATGCGTGCGGCGTTGGTGACTGTTGCCGGAGCCTCTGATATAAATAGGCACTTGGTGCCGCAGCTAAACGTCGCCTCCCTTCCCTCCCCCTACCCCCCCCCCCCCTATGGCCTTTCGCGCGTCGGAAGAAGGCACGTTTGCTCTACATATATGGTGATTGTAAAGGAGGAAAGAGACGCCTACTTCTGCAGCCCTTAAGGGAGCAAGGCGCAGAACGCGCGTTTGTTCTCCGCCTTGGGTTCACTCCCCGTGAAAGCGCGCGTCCCTCGCGCCCTTTCACGCGCACATATAGCGTTCGGCGCGCGGCGACGATTTCATCTCCATTGACGTCATACGGAACCTCACGGTGACGGCGACGGCTACGGCTACGGCGACGGCGACGCCGACGGCAGAAATTTGCTTTTGAGTGTCCATATAATTGCTATCGCAATAAAATTTTATCGCGATAGCAGTTATACGGAATCTCGCGGCGTAGTCACCCTGTCGATGCTGCCGCCGCAGCCCTTGTCGTGCGCTCTCGATCGACGGCGCATGACTGGCGAGTGCGAGGAGTGCTTGACCGAGGGTCATTAGAAACGCGGAGCGACATTTGGCTTTCTCCGGCGCCGTGCTCCCTGATGGGCTGCAGAATTAAGCGTCTCTTCCTTATACATAATAAACACCAGTAGTATTTGGCTTTCTGAACGACGAATAGAATTGGAATGCACCATCAACGCTACCCTTAATCACCTCGGTAGCGGAACCAGGGTAGCATTGTGCCTTCCACTGCTGGCAGGAGCGTAGTGTGAACGCACACTATAAGCACACTAGCGCTCTTGCTGAGTTGCTGTGTCCAAGGTCTAAGCGGAATGGCCAGTGAACAACAAGGTAACGTTGTCTAATACGTCACTGGTAATGGACTAAAGCCAATGTTTTCCACTCGGTCTCATCTCGTGCCACGTCGAGGTGCGATGCTTGCAATGCTCTCATCAACCCAGCGTTCTGAGACGCCTGATAGCTGCCAGGGCGCTGTGCTATCTGACCATATAGAGAGAGGTAAACATTTATTTGGCTCCAAGTCTGGAGTTTTTCTGTCCAGCAGGAGTTGCCTTACCTGCGGCGTCCCGCCAACATGTCGCCCTCGCGTATGGTGATAAAAACTGTGCGACAACACGGGGACACTAGCTTTTAAATGTTTGTACGTTCGTAAGAAAAATGATAGAAGGCGCGCACATGTCCCAGCAACGTGAATGAAGTGGCCAGTATAGGAATCCCAATCTGCCATGCGAAATGGGAGTGGTATATCAGTTGCCCTTGCGATTAATTTGTCAGTGCATTGCTGAGGTTGTCGGTGCGAGCCAGACTGCCAGAAATCACTAGCTTTTTGTTTTGTAGCGTGAGCTACACTGGCCGAGGTTGAGCAGTTTCGCGTGGCTCCTGGAGAGCCGTGCTGCGCATGCGCGAGGAGCAGTGACATCACACGGCGCACAGCTGGCGCGCCGGGCGTTTGATCGTTTGCGCTGGGCCTTTGCCAGTGTGGTATAGCCATGGAGAAGGAGAGCGAGATTGCTGCTCAGAGGCGCAGAAGAGCGGAGAAGCTTAATTCATCGGATCCCGAAGTAGTTGCCTGGCAATTAGCGGTTGAGCGTAGGAAGAACGAACAGAAGAAGGCTAAACGTGCTGTGGAGACACCGGAGCAAAGGGAGGAACGTCTAGCAAAGCAACGTCGCCAGGAGGCTGACCGACGTGCCCGACCATCTCAGCAGCAGCAACAACAAGACGCCGTCGATGACGTCAAGGCTCGCCGATTGACTGACTGTATGGTGAAACTTAGCGAAAGCGCCAGTGCGACTCCGGACCTTCGAGACGGACTTCGTAAACAATCCGTTTGGATATGTGTGGGGCGTGTGTGAAAGACTGTGGCACATGAAAGACTTGAAGCTGATAAGTAGTTCCATGCGTGAAACGTTGAGTTTAGCGTCGCCGCCTCAGTGGGGTGAAACCGTGGCGCGGGTTTGTACAACGTGCAAGAACATTCTCGTTAAGCAGAAGATTCCTCTCTTTAGCGTTATCAATGGGTATCGTTACCCGCCCATGCCACCAGGTCTACCGTTTCTGAACGATGTGGCCGAACGTTTACTTTCACCACGGATTCCCTTCGTTCAGATCCGTATTGCTGCCAGTGAACTGCCAAACGTAGCGGTGCCTAAGGGGCGGTGCCCAACGTAGCGGTGCCATTCAGCTTGACGAAAGTGGTGTGGTCATCGAAGCCGTGTACATGTCGCCAAACAATTCAATTAAAGACACTATAGACGTAGTGGCTACGTCTATACCTAGACGTGCGGCAAGTGAACTGTCTGTGATGGCTGCTGACTACAATCGTGCTCCAGACTTTCTTGGTGTTGCTTTGAAGGACACGTTTAACCTGGACTTAGGCAGTCTTCCAACTGTACAGATGACCGAATGGGGAACCACCATTAATCTGCTGTGTCTCAGACAGACAATCAATTCAAAATACTGCGTTGGGGCCATAGATACGGCAGCATGTTACTACACTGACCACCTAGCCGTCTTTGTGGCAATAGAAAAGCAACCAGAGATTGAGCAAATAAAAATAAATAAATATACATGTGTCACTAATGCGTATACCGTGTGTCATTGAAGCAGCAGTAAGCATGATAATCAAGCTAAGCCTAGATTACCATGAAAGCTAAGAATAACCAGCTGAACCTTCGGTCACGCTACGTATATCCTGGCATAGCCGAGCGAAGTCACAGCTATTTTTTTTCTTTAAAGTATAGTTGATTCATAGGGTGTAGAGCCACCCTTCAATTAATGTCAGCCAAGGCGTTCGCTTATTTACGCTCTATGTGTTACGCTTGAAATCATGCCGTTGACTACTTATTTGTGTATACGCTGTTATGGGGCTCATTCCAATAGCCGTTTCTGGTCGCGATGATGCCACCGCCGCTGTCCCCGGCCCCGTAGCCGCTCTCGCCGGAAATGCGAAAAATAGTACCCGCTCTCCGCCGGGATCGAACCCAGGCCCGCTGCGTAGGAGTCGGATACTTTACCGCTGAGCCACGCAAGCGCTTGCTATCAGGGAGAAGCAAAATTCCATTTATATGCGCGCCATAGGCACGCGCGCAGGCGCAGGTGACCCTGAGCCACCGTTATTATGGTGGCGCCATCTAGTTAACGTGCCTGCAACCGCCGCGTTCGACGAGATGCGATTCAGACGGCTCGCGCATAATCAACGCTATCCCTGATGTTAGATGTGCGCCACGTATGCTGGGTACCTATTCGGTACACGTTATGGCGTCTCCTCGCAAGGTACGTACCGCTGCTGAAGAAGCGAATCGTACAGCTACAGTATGTGCGGCTACAACCAGGCATCATCGGGCTCAGCAAACTGCTGTGCAGAGAGCATTACAAGCCGCAGCTCGCCTCGACGCCGGGCGAACAGTTCAGATCGTTCTCGTCAAAATCGAGGCGAATACACTTTGCCGCGAAGACCTTGTGCGTGGTGCCGAAATTGGAGCTACTCTTGCGCCGCTCAACCAGATTACGCTCTGACTGCTGCGTGTGCCGCGCAGGCCTGTGACTTTTTTTCCTTCCCATGTTTTCATCTTTGTACCGTGATCATGACAAGACTGTAGAACCGCTGTAGGTTGGGCATTATGGTAATCTAACTTGGATAACATTTTTAGCGCCAGCGGAGGACAGAAGAAAGACACTAGACAGTTTTAGCAGAGCGTTGACGGTCCGCTCCGCTCAGACCATCGTGTCCGAACGATTCGCGCAGAGCCGCTCAGCGGAACGCTAGCGGGAACGCTAATGCGCGTGCGCACAACGCTCATATCGGCAGCGGAACGAAGAACGCGGCCCACGGTCCGCTACGAAGCCATTTGAGCGGAGCGTTTGGCTGCGTCTACTAGTTGCTTTGCCGTTTTACAGTCGCGCTGAGCGCGCGTGGCCGGCGTCTCTGGCAGACGCGCTTGTCAAACAAGCCAAATCAACGCAGTTCACGCAGCCAGCGGTGTGCGTGAAACGTTAGCGGAGCGGAGCGTAAGCAACGCTCTGCTAAAACTGCCTATTGACAATACATTGCGCTAGCGCATTATGTAGCGCATTGCGTTGTCAACGTCTCCCTTCTGTCCTCCTCCGTTGGCGTTAGAAATGTTATCCAAGATGACAGCACACTCAATCTGTACGGAAACGCATGTTTTTAGGTTTTTCGTTCTTTTTACAGCGAAGCTGTATACCTCTACCAGCCAAGGCAATTTTCGTGTGGCTGGCGTGAGCAAAAAAGTTGTCGCAGTTTCACCTGAAAGGCGAAGCATCAATTGCGATTGCAAATTTGTAGAGAGCTATACGGAGTAATGATATTAGCTTTATCAGCTGTATGTGTACGTTATGTGCTCTCTCTCTCCTCCCCATCTTTCATTACCCCTCACCCCGCTCCCAAGTGTAGGGTAGCAAACCGGTTGTGCTGAACTGGTTAACCTCCCTGCCTTTCCTTCTCCACTCTTTCCTTCCTTCCTTCCTTATCAGCTGTATAAACTTGGACATGCAGCAGCACCGGCAACACGCAGAACTGTTGTCGACGCCGTCGGCGTTTTGTCCGCGTTCGCTCAAAATGCGTGCGGCGTTGGTGACTGTTGCCGGAGCCTCTGATATAAATAGGCACTTGGTGCCGCAGCTAAACGTCGCCTCCCTTCCCTCCCCCCCTCCCCCACGTCCTCTCGCGCGTCGGAAGAAGGCGCGTTTGCTCTACATATATGGTGATTGTAAAGGAGGGAAGAGACGCCTACTTCTGCAGCCCTTAAGGGAGCACGGCACAGAACGCGCGTTTGTTCTCCGCCGTGCGTTCATTCCCCGTAAAAGCGCGCGCCCCTCGCGCTCTTTCACTCGCACATACAGCGTTCGGCGCGCGGCGCCGATGGCGGTGAGCCGTGCTCCCTCAAGGGCTGCAGAAAATAGCGCCAACCTTTCCCTTTCCCTCAAGAACCACTTATCATCATCATCATCGGCGCCGATTTCATCTCCATTGACGTCATACGAAACCTCACGGCGACGGCGACGGCGACGCCGACGGCAGAAATCTGCTTTTGAGTGTCCATATAATTGCTATCGCAATAAAACGCAAGGCTAACAATTGAATAGAAAGAGAAAATGAGAGCGAGAGAGAGTGTGCGCGTCGAGCTATGCTCGGGACAGAGAAACAGAAAATGGGAGGGAGAGAGACAGAGGGAGAAACAAATTGTAGCAGTGCAAACGAGACAACGCGCACAGCTGCTGTCGACGCCAACCACGCTTCTCCGTTTCTTCGCATTAGCGCCGAACGCTCGTGGTGTCCGCGACTGCAGCAGGCGCCTCTGGCGGGGGCTCGGCCGAGCTCCCACCAGCTGCGCGCTACTGCGCATGCGTCATTACGTCATTCCGGCGTTTCGTCTGTGTGCGCCGCCCGTACACTGTGCATAGCTTTCGCCCCACTTCCCCTACGTGTGCTCGGACTGCAAGTGCTTCGTCAGGTGGTCCCCGATGCTGCGGACCACGAGGAAATGCTTATACACTTCGCATAGCCATGACCAGCTAGGAACCGATCAGCTCCGCAGTGTCTTTAGCCTTGTGTCACTAGGTAAAGCATATCTGCTTTAAAATCAGGCATCCATCATACAGCTCAGCACTCGTTTTCAAAAGAAAAACCACAAAACAAGCATCGGCGATGATAAGGCGCGTGTGAACAATGGGAACACCCTCAGACGCGTTCCGGTAAATATTAGGTTTGCAGCTGCTTCGAAAAGGGTTGATGTCATTTAAAGCGTTTGTGTCAAGTTCAAACCGTAAAGTGTATGCTAATGACGTCTGCGAATAATGCGAAGCACATTCCTTCTCCCGCGTGTGTTTTCCGGAATAGATTACGGTTGCGTAAGCTACTCCGAGTGGAAAAGTACCCAACAGCATAGAAATGACGTAGTGACACCATCACGGTCTAGCTACTCATTCAGTTCATTCCAGGCTACCATGGGTAGACCACGGAAAGTAAAGACGCCAGAAGAACAGCGTGAATATAATGTCGTTGTGAAGTAATAAAAGGTGTGGTTAAGTACATTTCACTTGTCTCTGGTTTCACTCTTTGTAGAGCCACATGTTTGAATTCAAGGACGGCACAATGGGTAATCATTGTGGGTGTCGTTCACAGCTTCGTTGTCCAACCACCTTCACGGCGTGGATTGTAGCCACATTTTTTTTTCAATAAACTCACGTGTAAGTCTGCGCTCATCGGTCCACGTCTTTCTTTGTGTCTCTGCTTGCCGCGCAGTTTTATGAGTGCATCCGTTACGTACTAGCCCAGCTATCAACACTTTCAACGTTAGAGGAGTCAGTTGTGCCTTCCTATTGCCGTAAATTCTTCGCGCTTCAGTGGGAAACTACCAAGTTCTTTTTCGTAAAAACGCAATAATTTCTTCTTTTGTAATGTTTAAGCGCTGTGGTCTAATTGTCGGATTAGAAAGAGTCATTGCTGTCAAACTTCTACAAAATAATATGAAGCATGATCTCACTATAAATTGTACTATTTCATGAACAACATCAGTGCGACAAGATTGTTCTCTAGTTATAGCTTAAAGGGGCCATGAAACACGTTTAGAACAAAGTACAAAAACATTGCCGACCTGTTAACCAGTCTCCAGTGAGAATGCAAGCCAAATATTATTGTACTCAAACAATTCCCAGCGCGAAATGGCAAGAACACACAGAAAAGATACACGGACACGCGCTGTAGGGTCGGAAAGGAGCCCAAGGAACTAGCAGTAGGCTTCAAAAGGATGGTACGTTGTGCATGTTGGTATTCCATACTGTGTGAAACGACAAGAACGCCGAGACTCTTGTCGTTTCGCGCTGTGAACGGTTTCACAGCGCGAAACGACAAGAAATGGCGTAAGGGCGCAGTTTTGCTACTCGTCCCACCCAAAGGTTCAACGTTTGACGGTTCGTGGCGGCACCCCTTGGCGGCCGCAATATCTATGCTACGCATTTCATCTCGAAGGCTAAGAGCAGCAGATGCAGCAACACGCAACTGTCGTGTTTAGACCAGCAGTGCACAAATTAAATAACTTTTCTGTCTTGTTGAGATCGCATGCATATACATTTTAATTGCTTTACCTCAAATTATAAATAATTGTATGATATAGAATGTTCCCGGTGAAGGTGAAATCATCCAGAAGATGTTGTGGGTCCAGCTGCTTGCGACGAATTTCCGTGACGACCATGCGGAAGCAAGAGTTAAAGATTTTTCGCTGTTTTTGACACGAGATAAGAAATTCCCTGCTGCAGCAGTGCAATCATATTTTTGAAAAGGACGGTACGTTGGGCATGTTGGTATACCAACATGCCCAACTCTTGTTCCCGCATGGTCGTCACGGAACTTCGTCGTAAGCAGCTGGACCCACAACATCTTCTGCATGATTTCACGGTCACCGGGGACATTCTCAATCATACAATTATTTATAAGTTCAATAAAGCAACAAAAATATATAAGCATGCGATCTCAAAAAGATAGAAAAGTGATTTAATTTTTGCACTGCTGATCTCAACACAACATGTTGCGTGTTGCTGCGTCTGCTGCGCTCTTGGCATTCGAGATGAAATGTGTAGCATACATATCGCGGCCGCCAAGGGCTGCCGCCACGAACCGTCAGACGTTCAACCTTTGGGTGGGACGAGTAGCAAAACTGCGCCCTTACGCCCCCTTGCCATCTCGCGCGTGTAGTTTCCAGCAGGCTAGTGAAAATGAGAGGGAACAGAAAGGTACTGGTCGGTCCGATAGCAACGCCTAAGTTCGTTTGGGCTTGAAGGGCATGAAAAAATTTTGTGGCAGGCGACCCGAGAGGCGACGTAATTTCATGATGCTGTCATTCTATGATTAGTTAGAAAAGTGTTTCAGGGCCCCTGTATAATGACCTATGATGGAAACCAATAAGTAGCAAAAATAAATATTTAGTGGAACATGGTGCTCGCCATTTAGCAGTTATTCTCTACTTAGCATGATCATGTTGGTCTAGCTAGATATTCCGTGAAGGCACACGACTGTGTTTGCATATGCAGGTTAATCCAAAAAATCCGTAGGCACGAGGATTTGTCATCTGTGTGTCTACCTCAATAGCATTTGATACTGATGTTCTGTAAATATCGGACCTTTCAATCAAACATCAAAAGACGAAAATAAATCATTTATAATTTGGCCCTGAGATGTAGGGAAGGCGGATTAACGAAGCAATCTTTCTTTCTAGCATGATGGTTCGACTGCAATGGAGATGATCCTATCGAAGCGTGTCTGCTTAATTAGCAAAAACATACAAAAAATTGCTCGCAATGTTGTTCTTACCTACGGAAAAAGAAAGCAAACCGTCAGGTTTCTTTGTCGTAGCTGTGCCGTCTGCATTCAAGAATCGAGAAGGGTCAAACTCCTCTGGATTCTTCCATAATCTGTGGTCCCTGTGGGCCGTAATTAAATTTAGAGATACCGCAGTGCCTTTTTTAATGTCGTAGTCGCCCATCTTCGTGTCTTCTCCCACTCTGAAAAGCATGAAAAGTGAAAGTGCATGATGTTCGCTTCTAATGACATTCCCTTCCATGGCCGCCTCAGCTAGTGCACTGGTTGTGTTCATTCCTATTTTTTTTAGAATGCGAAGTATTTCTTTGCCCAGTTGGAGGAGAGGTTTAGCACAAGACCGTCGAAGGTTAGAGAGTTTTTTGCCGATGCTCGCACACCCCAATGAGTCCACGCTCATGCACACACTCTCCCACGCGCTCGGTCACACGCCGCTACTGGATGGGCGCCTCCTGTCCAAGTTCGATCCAATTAGGCCTGAAGCTTCAGGTGAAAAGTGGTTAAGAACAAATTGTCGTCGACATCAGCAAGGGTGGTTATGGGAGCAGCGATTAAAGTGCGACTATGTGAGAAGGGAACAAACACTGGGAACGAAAAAGCGTTTTTCAATCAAACGAGACAGAATTTGATTCATTCAACGAAGATAAAATTCGTAATAAATTTTGTGTACACGTGGCGAGAAAAGAAAATACAACTCTAGTTTACTTTATCATTATCAATGAATACCTTTTTTTTCAGCACCCACCATAAGAGTTTCAGCGCCCACCCTTTCAGCGCCCACCTACGTTGTTGCCACCTCATAAGCAACAATATGGCACTCGGAATAATAACACGTCAGCGCTAAACGCAGCAAAATTTTGCCGCGACCCTAAACTCAGCGCCATAACTCAGCGACACACTCAGCGACAAGTAATACTCTGGCATTTACACATCATAAGAATTGCTTAGGTGCCGCCATATTTTTTCTTTCTCTCTCTCTCTCTCTGTTTGAGAAACACCAAAATGTATTAGCTACACAAGCGGAGCTACTGCGAAATATGTGATAACGAGTAACAATGTTGGAGTAGGCTAGTGGTTCTCATTTTTGCATGGTGTTCGATCCTGCGAATGGCTACTTAAGTTTAGTTAAACAGTTGACTCTAACGATCTGATGCTACGTACAGCAGTGTATGAGCTATAATATAGCTATTCGTACTAGGTGCTATAATAAAGGACCATCTATTATGACAGATTTCTTGAAGTGCTTTACTTAGAGGTAATTGTGTTGGATAGGTTACTGGGGGACTCATCACAACACGACTAATCACCTCAACGTTTGCGATGATAATGGTGTTGCCTATGCTGATCCGAAGTTATGCATTAAAACATATCACTCGGCCAGTGCACAATACTAAATTTAGAATACTCTAGTCACGACAGTAAACAAGAAATAATCTAAAGTTGCCAAGCATATTCCACACGCACTGACGTATTCGAGTTCGAATGCGTGAGAAGCAGGCAGCAGGGTAAATATGTCCCTCACGATGAACACGAAAGAATAGGCGGAACGAAGGTTATGGCACCTTGGTGACATATTTACTGCTTGTTTAAATGATAGTCATAAAATCTGCAAAACATTTATGTCCAGGAATTTTACATACGCGCGTGGTATGTTGAACGGTGTCGCAAGTTTCCAGCGGAACATCTCCCAGATAGTTGCCATGGTTAGTGGCATTGATGTATGGTCTTCCCAGCTTGGTAAGCGATCACTGCCTACCACGGTGTCAATCTCTCGTTGCAGCTCAGCCTGTAGTGTATCCGCATGGCTGGCTACGTTGAGCAGGTGCCAATGAAGATATAAGGTGCCGCTGGTGGCAGCCCCCATGAGGATGTCAACCACGTTTCCCACAAGGGTATCCGCTGTGAGAAGCATTGAGAACGGACTGCAGATGTGGGCATTGCCTCACTGACATGCACGTTGTAGGCACTATGCATCTTAGTCTCACCGTACGGACAGCGATTCTTGTTCAGATCAGTCCACATTAGTATCAAGTGTTACTGCTGCTGACACAGATTACTTGATGTTTAAAAAACGCCAAAGATAGGAGTGAATTTACCTTTGTTTGACGGGGAACTTGTAATTGTAAAAACCAAGTGTAGAAACCAGTGTGTGAGAATAGACTTGAAATTCCTGATGTGCACTAGATTTTCTCAGCTATCATGCGCCAGTTCTAGCATGGTTCAATTATAATTATGCCACTCATACCGACTCTGGATGTGGAGATAGCTCTGAGGCCTGGCATAGCGGCAGTAAAGATATAAAAGCTTAAGTATGGTTAGGAAAAGCACTGCCGAAGCATAAGGAAACTTGTAGCGCGTAATGTCAAGATTGCAGGCGCATATAAACTAATACAGAAAAGCCAAGTGAGCCAGTATGAAGTGGTTCAAATATGTTTATGTGCAGGCTTTGCTAGTATAGGTATGGGAGGCTACCGGGCATGGTATTATCATATGCTGCCTTTTTTGTAATGCAGACACCATCCTATTCCGCTGTTTGTTTCCATTCTAGCTCTTAGAGCGTTAGAAGAGAACACCAAAGAACAATGCATGTTGTCAAGCGCCCAGTTATACATGAGTTGATTGCAATGAATCTGCGAGAGACACATGGCAACTCCTACAGTGTGACGTACCTGTGAAATAATTGTTCTTATTGTGCTTCTCTGCTTCGCGGATCTTCTCCATGTACAGGTCGATGTAGCTTTCGGCACGCCCGCTATTCTTTGTGTCCTCATTCTTCTGCACTAATTCCCTAGACAGAGAAACAAAAGGTCGCGTGTGATCACTCTCCTGCACTACACTAGGTCACAAGACCGCAAGAAAATTGACAGTGGCAATATTTTGCTTCTTGCTTCATGAGAATTTTAAGATATCGGCGAAATGTCCAAAGAACCACTATCAACTTTTCTTATCATTCCGCGTTCAGTTCTTATCACAGTGAGTTTAAAAGTACATTGGAGAACGTATGAAAAAATCTGTTATTTAGCCGGAACAAACTGTGCGTATTTTGACTTTCTGTGCTAACTAGATGGTATAAATTTTTTAACTGCGCTACCTCACACTGACAAGGACGAGGCAGACAAGACGTGCACAGTGCGCTAACTCACACTGACAAGGACAAACTTAAAAAAAATTTATACCATGCATGTCAACCAACTAGCCCGACTTGGAGCTCTAATTCAGTGTGCTAACTAGAACCAAATATCACATCATCAGTCGAAACAATTGGGATATTATGACTACCATTCTAGCTTGAAGTTAGCTCTTTCAACGAGGTTTCCCCTCTGGTTTGAATGGTTGAGCACGAAGGCAGACCTCGCACTTTATAACTCATAGCACGAATTTCAGAGCACAGCCCATTCGGAGAAAAGAAAACAAATTTCCTCGCCATCATTGCACCCAAACTTGAATCCAAATGCGGAGTTTACATTTCTATGCATATAGTAATTGCATGTCGCTCACCTAAATTTTCAACTTTACAATATGTTCGAGAGATATCCTAAATTTTTGCGACTTGTGTGTGCCAGGTACTAGTTCAGTCGGCCCTGGATTGTCCCTCTAAATTTTGTAAGCTATGTGATAACAAGTTTTATGGCTTTGACAGCAACACTGAAATGCGTCTGTCAGCGCTGCGCCCTATAAATTTACAGCCGAGTCTCAGTCAAGTGATGGATAACAATGAGCACCTAACAAGTACTTCATTTTAGTAGAAAAAGTCCCACATAATGCTGGCCTTCTAAAGCGGCGTTAACTGTGACCTACCCTTGAGCGACCCGCTGGGTCGTAGACAAAAGACTCATGCCTGAAAAACCGCATATATGCAGTGCCACCAGAAATGGCGCCAAAAACGCTGTCCATAGCATGTCAAAATTCCCTCTCTCTCCCTCCCACCACCGTCACATCCACTGCTTTCGCCGCAGCTATCCCCTCTCCCCTTCCCTGCCCGCCACATCCATAGACACTGCCATGGCTGCCATCACGTTGTCGCCGGTACCGCTATCGTCCAATCTCCCTCTTTTTCCCAGCGCTGCACAGCACGAAGCAAACACGAGAGGGTACGGTAAGCGCGTTAGAACGTGGTGTGCGAGAGGGAAAAGAAAAAAGAATTTATGGCTAAGCGGAGGGAGTTCAGCAAAACACCGGATTTACATCAGCGCGTTGTTGCCGCGTTCTTGTGATATTGCCAACGGATTTTGTCAAGTCCAGATATTGCCAATGGAATTTTTTATTGCATTATTGGACAGGAAAATTATATATATGGCAGACATATTGGCAGCCCAAAAGGGTATAAATATCGTGGGGGACTTGATTAATATATCGTATGGTGGAATTGCTGCCATTAGAATAAGTTTCAATCGAAATATATTTGTTCTGGTTCGATGTTAACGAATAATGAAGTAGCATGTTCAAACTACAAACTACAAAAATACATCGTTACAAGTTTTGTGCAACCTTACCTGCAGACTATTGGTATTTTCAGGGTTTAAACATCAGCGTACTCTGGGAGCCAGGCATTTTCTTGACTTCAAGCAAAAAAATGCTTGCTCTGGGGAGGGCAGTGGCCAGCACACACACAGAGGATCGGTACGTTGTTTTGTATCAGTATATGCTCAAAACAAGCTTTGCCGCAATGCCAACAGGAATGGCTGTTTGGCACATGTTCACATCTGTACTAAACGAAATGTACGTGTGATCATACTCATGGGAGCAGACAATTAATTTAATGCAGGAAGGCTTTGTCCAAGTTTGGCATTTTCATTTGAACACTTCACACAGGTTAGACGCCCATACTTTGAGATAAGTTGTTGCCCTGTGCACGTTAAGTAACAATCTCGGATAGGAAATTTCTGTTCATTCATTTCGAATAAAGAAAATATGAAATATTATTATGCAGATTAAACGCACATGTTCGAATGTAGGTAACACGAAGTTTTAGTGAAGTGCTAATTGAATTGCTATGCAAGTAACGGCAATAGGCCCAATTGTGCTTGCTTTCATTCTATGCAGCGTGCCACCTGATAAAGGAATATGTTGGTCCACCATAAAGGAAGAACTTTATTCCCACATAATTTTTATATTATTGTAGTTGTACCCATGGTTATGCACTACACCGCGTACAAGCTATGGTGAATTAGAAACATTATATCAGCCGGGTAGAGCGTCAGAAATCCATGTAGCGATGTCAAAAGGATGCAGGCGATGTATGACGCTTGTCGAAGGAAAATTAGAGAACAGGTTTATGCCCCAAGAAGTAAAACACAGATGTTGGTACATTTAGGACTTCTGCATCACTTGCGCCCCAGTATAGCCCTTACTCTTTCAAGAGGATTGAACAAGAATGGGCCACGGGCACATACCGAATGGTAACATCAAGTACTCAAAGAATCTGTCGATGGAATTCGCTCTTCCATGAAGAAACCTGCGTGCTATAGAGATGCCTATGAGTCGACATTGTATGTTCAGGTTTTACGGAGGAACTTATTTTTTTTTATTACACGCAACCGAGGCGCACGTGAATGTCCTAGTTCGTCAGTAAGCATATTAGTGCGTTTGTTGGCACTAGCTTTAAACGATAATAAAAATTTTGAATATATATCTTAAAATATATGCTCAAGCTACTGACCGACCCAGCAGAAGCCACACCAAATACGGGAGTGTAGGCATAGAGCTTGGCTTTCACATATGGGAGTAGATGTGATTGAAATGTATGGGTTTCATTGTAGCAATTGCTACATTTGGGTGGATGTCTTATTTTCCCTTTAATTACTTCTCTCGACCTAGCGGGTTTCCGCTGAACTATTACGTCAAACACTTGCCTTTGCTTCGAGTTGTTGACAAATTCGACTTCGCCCTGCCATCTGCTAGCCGCCTGGTTAGCTCAGATGGTAGAGCGGCTGCCCCGGAAAGGCGGTGGTCCCGGGTTAGAGTCCCGGACCAGGACGAATTTTTCTTCAACTGCGAGGCTTTCTTTCGAGGAACCCGTATGGGTTTCCTTTGTAGCAATTGCTAAATTTGGGTGGATGTCTCATTCCCCCCCCCCTTTAATTATTATATGTTGCTCTGCAGGCATTATGCCTGCAGTAGGACATTGAAATCATGCCCCACAATAAATGCCTCTGCAAGAAGTATTGACACCTCCTGCGCGCTTAGCGGCGGAGTAATGTCAGGCTGCAGCATGACCCATCCTGTAGCGACATCACCACCGCCGCCACCTTGGACCACGCGTACAACCTTGGATACTATACTTTCATGTGATCCTATTCAACAATATACATATGTATATACATATACACCGGCGCTAACATATGCGGCAGAAACTTGAAGGTTCAACAAAGTAGCTCTAGAACAAGTTAAAGACCACGCATGGAGCGGTGGAACTAAATATGTTAGGAGCAACGTCGAGAGACAGAAAGAGAGCGGTCTGAACCAGAGAGCAAACGGGGATAGGCTGATATTCTATTGATAGTAGGAGATAAAAATAGATATGGGCAGGCCATGTAAGACGTAGGACATGCAAATAGTGGACCAGTAAAGTTACAGAATGGGTGCCAAGGGAAGGGAAGTCGAAGACGGCAGAAAAGTAAGTGGGGTGACGAAATTAGGACATTTGCAAGTGCAAGTTGAAATGAGCAGGCGCAAAGCAGGTTCAATTGGAGATCACTGGTAGAGGCCTTCATCGTGGAGTGAACATACAAATAGGCTGTTGATGATGATGATCTAGTTGATGTATATATGTACAGATATGCATATCTATAACCATTTCCACATGAAGTCAAATGTAGTAAAGACAAGGAAAGCATCGGGGAAATTAGCTGTGGTTGAAATAGAAATGTTGAAAAGAATAAAGAAAAGGAAAATGAAAGTAGACGAAAAGATTATAGTCTTCAATTTCAAAAGCATTTAAACCCAGCCAGGAATTTTAAATCAGCGATTATCTTTTCGCCATCTGTCATTTCTCTTTTCGTTATATGTGTCTACATTTCAATTTCAACCGCAGCTAATTTCCCTGATGCCTTCCTTGGTTTCATTGTCTGTTGGGTTTATATGTGCATGATGAACAAACATCGACCGCCTCGGTCTCCCTGGTCTCTCATATATATATATATATATATATATATATATATATATATATGCCATAAAGCAAACATTCTAATTAGGGAATAGTATGGATGCGCAGGTATCAGCGATCTTTGAATTGCTCTCCCATCAATCGTTGACAAGACCGAATTTTCAAGTTTTACTTCCAGAACTAGAACTTAGGCAATTAGCGACACCACACGACGCTCCCAATTAGGCCTTTTACCGTTCACAGGTAAACAACAAACAGGCGTGTTTACACTTCGCCTTTTATCAAAATGCGGCAGCCATACGACAGGAAGAACGAAAGATGGGAGCGCTGAGTTTTCGAACACCATGACTATTGTAGCATTAAATCTCGTGTTTACTCACCAAATCTATTTATATATTCAGGACACACAACTTCCTAGACTTTGCAACAATAATTACTACAGGGAACTGTGGCACTGCGATCATCCAGCCACCATGGGAATCGTGGTTAATCGATAAATTTATCCGACCTTCGTATTGACGGCTTCAGGGGTTCTGGTGGCATTGTTTCTTACGCTTTAATTTCCTTTATTGGCGCAAATTTAAAAGCAACCCATACTTCTTTTAATGCCGAAAGCAATAAGAGTCTGCGAACACGCCTAATCACTACTGATTTCTGCCGTTCCGCCTGTCAAGGAGGCGAAATCGTAACGCACGAAGCGTCTCAACGAACTGGCTTGCCGCGAAAAATTCTTCAGTATTGGATGCCGCATGGCGATGCGTGCGTCACCATCACCAGATAGCGCTCACCTCCGCGCATCCGCGGCCGCAGCGGCGGCATTGTATTAGATTCTCTCCAATGCATGAAAGCATTCCATGTCCCTTTGTGCCGACATTCAATAAACACAAACTCGTGTTTCGACTCTTTATGCACACACAAAGCTTTGCTGTATATAAACTGCAACTAGTAGGATCTGCTACATTTTTATTGTCATAGTAATTATATAGACACTCCAAACGGATTTCTGCCGTCGGCGTCGCCGTCGCCGTGAGGTTCCGTATAAAGTCCAAGCGTGATAAAATCGTCGCCGCGCGCAGTATGCTGTATGTGCGCGTGAAAGCACGCGAGGGGCGCGCGCTTTCACGGGGAGAGAACGCACGGCGGAGAGCAAAAGCGACGTCTTCCGTTGCGCGAAAGGCCATGAGGGGATGGGAAGGAGGGAGGGAGGGCGACATTGTGCTGCGGCATCAAATGCGTATACTACCACCAGGCGCAAGGGGAACTGGAATCTCGTACGCGAAAGGAAGAAAGCGGAAAGGCAGCGCGGGATGGAGGGGGTGCGGCTTCTGCTCTGCGAGCAATTGCGTACTTGTACTTTGCGCGGCTGCGGTCAGTCGCGCGCACCGTATCTTGAAAGCGATCTGCAACACGGCTCCTACCTTCGTTAGCGCTGTGCTTTCGCCGATCAAAATCCGTTGAATCGATAGACCGCACGAACCTTCGCTCTCTGCTGTTGGCGCGCTTGCTCACGCCAGCGTTTTGACAGTGATAGTGTGCGGTCATCGAGTGTGATCTATTTATGTTTGCTTGGGAGCAATGACACCATGCTTGTTAATTCAGTTAGTAAGCGAATGTGTCCAAGTTTATACAGCCAATAAAACTACTAGCCTTACTCCGTATAGCACTAATTTGCTATCACAATTGATGATTCGCCTTTGGGGCGAAACTGCGGCATTTTATTACTATAACGAGGCAAACTTTCTAGTAATTTATGAGCTAGCATAGTAACTAATCCATTTAAAGCCCGAAGGACGAAATTTTGGTAAGTCGTTGGACTAACCTTGATTCCCATAGCATGATTCCCATGCAGACACAACGCAACTTTCAATTAAAAAAAACGTGTCTGGTTCATATTCACCCTCACTGCTCATCATTCACTTATACACACTCAGTGCGTATTTCAAAGGACTATGACTGAACATATAAACCGACTAAAATAGTCGTATGACATGTACGCGTTTGCGGTACAGTGGTTATAGTGCTCGGCTGCCACTCGGCGGTCCTCGGATCAACGTCTCTTTTTTTTATGCGTATGTTCTGTGAAATACCACGGTGTGCAGACGTACAAAGCATCGTGCACTCGCTATGGTGCCACTGTACTGTGTAAAAAAAGAGAAACCATTGTCGGCCAATTTTTTTTAAATAGCCGCTTACTCTTTTATTTGGGCCTCAAAGCGGCACTATTGTCAATTTTTGTGCCACATAGAAATGTGTCATTCACCTGTGGACCGCATGGTCAGCGTACTTATTTATCGCTTTTGTACCACATAGGGATCTCCCATTTACATGGCGGGCCGCTTCGTAAGCGCCAGTCTTTAAATTTTCTGCCGCAAAAAATACCGGCTAACAAAACAGGCTCCGTGACACCTGGCGGCGTAACTACAGTCTGATTATACCGTGAGTCGCATATATTGGTTACGCTTAATACACGTAGGTATTTTGAGCGGTATCTTCCGTGTGGTATCTCCCTCAACTCATCAGTTCAAGGATGACATCAATGTCCGAGTACCGATCTCAGCGTTATTTTTTTTCTTTCCACGGTGATGTTATAGCACACTGTGAGGTGGCCCTCTTACAAAGCTGCCCAACCGTTACAATGAACAGGCAACAAGCAGTACCCGTTAAAAAGCAACTTTCGTCTCTCCTAGTAGTTTCTCGCACGTGAGAAAGTGTGTGCTGGTGCCAGTTTCTTTCGGTAAAACGTATTAACTGTGTCTCTGCGATTTTCGCTGGAAATGACGTTAAGTGCATAAGTGTACAAAATGATGCTGCATAAGTTTGCACAATACGAATAGACCCCACGGGTGGCCTCATAGTAATACCAGAACAGTGTAGTTTACTTTGTATGCTTCATGCAGGCATTTTCGCATTAGTAACATGAAAAGAGTGAATGCTGCTGAGCGAATGAGCAGCGCCATACTTATATTGCATTAATTTTACATAGGTGTAGTAAAGTACATTCTTTACACTATTTGATAAACATGTTTTGTTCACAAAAATACAATATTCACAGTGAGACTGTTATGTGCAGCACCTTCACCTAACGTACAACGTGGCTAATGTTTTTTTTTTTTTTTTTTTTTTGTCATGATGCTGTGCATCGTCTCCTTGCCTTTTCCTTCCGGCGAAATTGTTTTCACGTGCGAAAGTTTTGGGAAAGTAACAACGCGCCTTCAGGATTTATGTGAGGCGGGATTGCTGATATTGGTCTGGTAGAGCTCTGTCAGTGTGTGTTAGCGCAGTTAAAAAATTATACCATGCATTGGTCTGGTAGTATAGCAGACATGAAACCTTTGCTGCGACAGTTGCATGTGGCTCTTAATACGAGAGCCTAATTTCTGTACGTATATGGCATTAGAGTGCATTGCTGAACTGCAGGAATGGAGATCTGTGTCTTAGGATTTCAGCACAAGTACAATACAACTTTCCGAGTCAGTGAAGGAACACCGAAAAATTAGGGCTCTATATAGCGTTGCCTGAAAGGAGCGAATACAGCTGGAGTTCTTGAAGCCCGTGCAAAACTATCACGCAAGTAGATTCGAGTGTCAGGTGGTTCAACTAATACATTGTTCTATAGCACCCCTAATAACCCTGTCGTAACAATCGGATATCAATGTAAAAATAAAACATCCCAGACTCTAGAGCCTTGCGTGTATGGCTGCGCTAAGCAGCTCAAATTTTGTGCACCCCTTCACCTTTTCTGCCAATTCCTATTCATGCGTCCAATCAAGTTCTTACGGAAGTAATAAGAACGTTTAGCTTCCTAGCAATGGTCTCCTATTTTTTTTCATCTTTTCTAAAGCATCAATATGTTCAAGCATTCCAGGGTTACCTCTCCACATAGATGGGGAGATAAAAGTTTAACCAGGTAAATTCCGGTTTACAGCTGTAGCAGAACTCACGTCATGGCTGCAAAATAACTGACGCCTTTTGATGGATGGATGGAAAAACTTTATTAAGCGAGCGAGTTTGGACCCTTCAAGGGCACAGGGCCACCGCACAGCCCTCACTTTACGCGCATGTGTCCAGGCCACGTAGGGCCATAGCACTGGCACCCCGGTTCACGCAGCGAAGTTGGATGTCCAGGACCTGCGACGCAAGGAGGGCCTCCCATTCCTCCCATGTTCCGATGGCGGGCTGTCCCTGCGGGGGAGGATCGGCAGGGCAGCCAAAGAGGATGTGGTCTAAGGTGGCGTGCGACTCTCCACAGAGAGTGCACTCTGGCGAAACGGGGCGAAAGTGGGATAGGAGCTGAGGGGTGGGAACAGTTCGGGTCTGGAGTCGCCTCCAGAGGATTTGTTGGGAGTGGGATAGTCGGGGGTGGGGAGGAGGGTAGAGTCGACGGGCAAGGCGTGCTTGTTGGGTAATTTCGGAGAACGTGTGCGCCCGCTCCCTCGAGAAATCCCGGCTGGGGTCGCCAATTGCCCGGCTTACAAGTCCTCGGGCTATGTTATCGGCGGCCTCATTTCCGGGATTGCCAGAGTGAGCCGGCACCCACACGAGCTCAATACGTCTATCAGAATTTTGGACCCACATTCTCAATATTTGCCACGCTGGGGCATGGACGCGTCCGCGGGCAAAGTTAAGAATGGCTGTTTTAGAGTCGCTAACTATGTAAGCCACATTGGCTTGAGCGATTGCTAAGGCAATAGCAGCTTCCTCTGCTTCTTCCGGGGTACAGTGGGAATCTATGAAGTGGGTGAGTGGGGGGGCTGCTGGATGATAAGCCACAGCTACAGAACGGTCTGGACCACAAGCGGCATCCACCCATCACACATCCTCTAAAGTGCCATATGCGTTATGGAGAGCTTTGGCTCGCGCGACGCGGCGGGATTGATGGTGCTCTGGGTGGACGTTCTTAGGAAGGGGTTTGATGATAAGCGCGGCGCGCATGGCGCGAGGGAGAGACACTAAATCTACAACATGTGCGGGTATGCGAATTCCGAGAGAGTCCAGTATATGCCGTCCTGTTTCTGTGCCAGCCAGGCGAAAGTATTGTGCTTGTCGATGTGCCTCAATAAGTTCTTGTATAGTGTTGTGCATTCCTAATTTTAAGAGCCTGTCCGTGCTAGTGTTCTTTGGTAGGTTGAGCGCTGCTTTGGTAGCCATGCGGATTAAAGCGTTGATTTGATCTTTGTCCGCAGTGGAGAGGTTCAGGTAAGGAGATGCGTAAAGAATGCGACTAAGCACAAAGGCATGCAGCACCTTGAGATTGTCTGCTTCGTCTAAACCGGCTCGCGAGCTTGAAATCCTTCTAAGAAAATGGATGACGGAGTAAGTGGATTGTTTTAGTGATTTCAGGGCAAGATTGTTTCTTCCCGTGTCCTGTAAGTACAGGCCAAGAAGGCGGAGTGTGGGTGTTTGTGGTATGGGAGTGTCATGCAGATAAATCACAATGGGGGCGATGGGGACACGGCGCGGCCGGAGTATGAAGAGTGCTGACTTTGTGGTTGAGCATTCAAGGCCAATGTTGGCCGCGTGGGTAGCTATAGCTGTGGCTGCTTCGTGAAGTGTTGATTCTATGTCGCCATCCGAGCCGTATGTGGTCCAAACCGCGATATCATCCGCATAAAGTGTGTGTCCCAAGTGTGGGATGCGGCTGAGAGCCTTTGCCAGGGGAATGAGGGTAATATTGAACAGGAATGGGGATAACACCGCTCCTTGCGGGGTGCCAATGTTTCCAAGGGTGAATGAGGGCGTCTGTATATTATCTATATGCAGGGAGGCGGTGCGCCCGTTTAGGAAGGCCCGAATATAGTTATAGGTCTTAGGTCCTAACTGCAGCTCTTGGATGTTCTGCAGGATGGCACTGTGCTTAATCTTGTCAAATGCTTTAGTGAGATCTACTGCCAGGATTGCTCTGGTGTGGTGTAACATATCATTGAGGATGGCATGTGAAATATGTAGCAGGGCGTCCTGTGCCGAGAGATGAGGTCGAAATCCTAGCATGCTATGGGGATATAGTCCATTGGATTCCATGTGTTGCGTGAGACGGGTGAGGATGACATGCTCAAAGAGTTTTCCCAGGCACGAAGTCAGAGAGATAGGACGGAGATTTTGGGCATTAATGGGCTTATTGGGTTTGGGGATGAAAATTATTTTTCCATGCTTCCATTCAGCAGGTAGCTCCCCCTTTTCCCAGCATTCATTGAAGTACTCGGTGAGAAGGCAAACAGAACGGTCATCTAGGTTTCTGAGCATGACATTGGTGATTTGGTCATCTCCAGGAGTGGAGTTTCGGAGCTTAATAAGGGCTGTTCTGACTTCAACCTCCATAATAGGGGCGTCGAGGGAGGGTTGATCGGGGCCTATGTAGTCGGGATATGATACAGCTTTGCCCACAGTGGTATAAGTTGATTGAAGTTCGCTTAAGAGTGCTTGCTGATTACAACGATTTTGATGGGTAAGCCTTTTGAGTGTAAGTCGGGTTTGCTTTTTAGTTTGAGTGGGGTCTATCATATGTCGAAGAAGATTCCAGGCCCTGGAGTTGGAAAGATTACTTCGTAGTCCGTCACATATTTGGTGCCGATTGGATTTACTAAGGGCGGCGCTGTGCTCTTCTATTTGTTTTTGAAGCTGTGCCAGTTTGAGCTTAAGTTTTCGATTCTGTTTCTGGGTTTTCCAGCGCGTGAGAATACTGTTTTGTGCTTGGAGTAGGTGCGCTAACCTACTATCTGCAATGGGAGTTTCAGGGGTGGCGTCGAACGTTTGCGTAAAAGCTTGCACGTCCTGCTTGAGTTCTGTCATCCATGTGTGAAGGTTAAAGGGGGACTCTAATATCTTGGCCTCTCTGTGCTTACAAAGATTATCACAGCTAGTCATTCGGACATGGTAATTTTTAGCTTTTTTGGCAAAGTCAAACTCTATAGTTAGGATATAATGATCACTGCCCAGGGCCTCATTGGAGTTCCGCCATACTGGCGTGGGAATATTGCGGCCAAAGGTGAGATCTGGGCTAGTGTCGGTGGTGACACTGTTACCGATTCTCGTAGGTGTGCTGAAAACACTATATACAGAAAGGCCCTGCATCTGAAGGGTGTTGTATAAGTCCGCTCCTCTCTTGTTGGTACGCATGTACCCCCAGTCTACATGCGCGCAGTTAAAGTCCCCTAAGATAATGAGAGGGTCCTTCTTTGCAATGATGGAGGCGGCTTTAATGAGAGTGATACATTCCGAGGCCGGTTGCCTCGGAAGGAGGTAACAGTTAAGGATGAGGAGGGGATGGGATTTGTGAGTGGACGGGATTAATTCTAGAAATGTGTGAGCCACCGGAGAATTCAGTACATGACAAGTGTATGGTACAAAATTTTGGACATAAGTGGTAACCCTGGGGTTTGCAGTGATGTCAGAGGGTACCAGAGCATATCCTGGCAGCGATACGTTTGTGCCAGCATCCTGGAGTGCTACTATATCAGGGGGTGTGGAGGAAGCAGAGAGTAGCTGCTGCAGGGGGTCTCTTTTGCGGCGAAACCCCCTGCAGTTCCATTGTAGAATGCGTAATGGGAGATTATTTCCCGTCAGCAAGGCCATGCTGGAGGGTGGGCGGGCGAAGGATGGGAGGTGCTATGGGGTTACCGGCTGGCGTATGTGAAGACATTCCAGCAATTATTTGTGGTATTTGTTGAAGAATGGCGGTGGTTACCTGACTAATAATCGTTTCTGTAAGCTTAGTGATGGTGGCTTCAATGTAATTTTGAGTTTTAGTCAGAATATTGGCTTCTAACTGTTGGGCAAAGTCTTTTAATTTGGAATCTATGTCTGGAGTGTCGTCTTGCCGGCGTTTCTTTTGGGGAGGGGTGTGGAGAATTGGGGTGTTGGTAACGGAGGGGATGGGAGAGTGGAAGGGATAGAGTTAACGGCTGCCCTGAGGTGCCTTACCTCTTCCCGCAGGTCTGCTATTTCTTCCTCCCGCAGTGAAGTTGGGGGTGTACTGGTGGGTTTAGTCCAGGCTCGCTGACGATCTTGATGAGGCGCTAGGGGTGGAAAGTCCTTCGCCTTGGGCACTGCTGTCTTGGGTTTCCTCACTGTCTGTCTTCGAGGCTGGGGGGTCCTAGCCTTGCATGAGCCTGTACCGGTGAGGTGGTCCCCACCACAAAGAATGCATTTTGGCTTGCAATGGTCCTCTTGCGTTTCGTGCTTCTCGCCACACCGCGGGCAGAGCCCAGTTTTTGGAAGAGGGCATACATCGTACCTGTGACCAGGTTTCCGGCAGTTCGTACAGGCATCAGGGCTGCCCTTGTACTTAGTGCAGCGGTGTACCACACATACAGGGTGTTTCAGCGAACACTTTCAAAAATCCTTAAAGGTTGCCTGAGGCAGATAGCACAATTCTAGTTCATGAGCTGGTCTACTCGAAGAGGCGGGCAATACTTGCACAAGAAATTGAAGTGCATAATCGAATAATTAACATAAATTCACTAATTAAGTTTTTAACTAATTGCCTGATGGCCCATATTGCAATTGACAAATTGTAGCCGTAGAGTTCCCAAGGCGGATCCACTCGAAACGAATTGTCGGGATGACACCAGTTTCGAGATATTAATTCCGGAAATTTGCGGAGAAATGCATTGACGTTCCAGTTAGGTTCTTAACAAAACGTCGCTTTATGCATTGAAGCACAGAATTAACTGGAACGCCTATGCATTTCTCCGCAAAGTTCGGGAATTATTATCTCGAAACTGGTGTCATCCCGAGAATTCGTTCCGAGTGGATCCGCCTTGGGAGCTCCACGGCTACAATTTGTCAATTGCATTATGGGCCATCAGGTAATTAGCTAAACACTTAATTAGTTATTTATTGTTAATTAGTTGATTATGCATTTCAATATTTTGTGCAAGTAATGTCCGCCTCTTCGAGTAGACCAGCTCATTAACTAGAATTGGGCTATCCGCTACAGGCAACCTTAAATAAATTTTGAAAGTGTTCGCTGAAACACCCTGTATATTTAATGGTGTGGGGTACGGGACCAGATGCAACGGTTATTAGAATGGATGCAGTTTTCCCCATGCGACGGGCCGCTATGATGTCGGCCTCTGGGTTGCGATGCCGCAAGTCATTTAGGATTTGTTCTGGTGTTTCATTCCAGTATGCTCGGGAAATCACGCCTATTACTGCCGCTGGAGGGGGCGCGATGTAAGCGGCTACCGGGTATTTCTTCCCATCTATAGTGATTTCCTGTATTTTCACTAAAGCGAGAGCTGTCGCCTCCGCTACCGTCGCCACCGTGAACGTATTGTTTGTGGGATGGACTCTGATGTACAGTTCACCCATCACTGAGCAGCTGGGCGAGGTACGCAATGCCTGCAGGAGACTTGGAGCTGGAAGCTTGTCCAGGGAGAGCCCACCTCGCGGGCGAAAAACAACTCGGATCGTTCCCACCGGCAACGCCGCGAGTTGTTTACTTTTTTGTACGACCGCACGCGTCGTCGCAAACTCGGGGACTCCAACGTGGCGGTTGTGACCTTCGAAGGCCCGAAGGTCCCACGTTTCATCTTCTACCGCTGCCAGGTGGCCTACGTCCGCCTCTATAAGAAGACGGTTCCTGTATGTTCTTGCTGCGGCACCATTGGCCACAGGGCCACGGCTTGCCCCAGCCCCAAACCGGGCTTCTGCTCCCGCTGCAGCTCTCAGGTGCCTACCACGCCTGAGGGCCTCGCTCAACATGACTGCCAACCCCGCTGCATCCTGTGCACCGGGCCGCACGAAACCGGGGCACGGGGCTGCCCCGGCAAGTACCGTAAGCCTATCAAGCCCTCCCAGCCGGTCTCTTCACACCCGGCCTCGCCACCACCTCGTACTCCCCATCAAGGCCACGCGCCCTTGACTCAACCCAAGTCCGGCTCCCGGTCCAAGGCCCCGCCACCGGCTACTCCGGAACACTTCCCGCCACTCGCGGCTCCACCTCAGGTGAGTAGCTGGGCAGGGGTTGCCTCCAGGCCTCTCCCCTCCATTCCCTCCGCTGCCCCCACCCCGCTTGAACTTACTCTCCAGCGGCAGAACTCCGAGCTTCAGCGCCAGGTCGCTGCTCTGGCCAAGCAACTCGAGTCCCTTCGCTCCCAACTCCTTCCCCCCAACCCAAGTCGGCCCTTCCACTTGCCTCAGTGGCCGTTTCCCCCCATCCCAACCCCAGTGCTTCTTCTCCCCCCGGGCCTCCCTCCCAGGAGCACCCGCAAACTCGGGCAGTCGCCGCCACGGTCTCGCAAGATCCCTCCTCGGCCCTTCCCCCAATTCAGGTCCCCCTGGATGATCTTCCTCCGATCGATACTACTCTTCCCATTCAAGACCGTCTCACGGGTCTCGAACAACGCAGCCTTACCATGGAGCGTGCACTACGAGCCCTACCCGATCTGCTCATTCAACGCATCGGAGAGACCATCGTGCCAAAAATTACAGCTGAGGTTCTCAAGGCCGTCCAGATATGGGCGTGCTCTCAATTCAGGTTCAAAAAGTCGCGCTCGCGCTCGGCGTCTCCCAACGCCACCCCGCGCCGCCGCAAACTCGCTGGGACCGCTAACACCCCCTTCAACCCGGTACTCATTCCTCCCTCTCCTGCTCCTCCAGTACCGGACCCGGTCCTGGTGCCGGCCCAGGCGATGGAGGACGACCCCTAACTCGTCTCTTTCACTATGGCGGTGCCTTCCTCGAGCTCCTCGCCTTCGTCACAATTCGAGCTCATCCAGTGGAACTGTCGCGGTTTCGGGAATAGGCAGAAGCGCTCTCACCTACTCCTCTTCCTTCAATCCCGGGGCTCTCTGGCGGCCGTCCTGGCTCTCCAGGAGGCTGGTCTCAATCCTTCTCTTTCTAGCTACTGTTCTTACTCAGGGGGCCCGACGACCAGTATCCTCGTCCACAAATCTTATACAGCGGTGCAAGTCGATCTCGATCTCACACTCCAACACGATTACTCCATGGTTACGGTGCTCCCCTCGCGGCGCCGTGACCCCCCAATTCATGTTCTTAATGTCTATTGCCCTCCTCATCTTCCGCGCGTCACCTTCTCGGAACTCTTTTATCGCGCCCTTAACACCACTGCTCGTGACCCCCTGGTCATTGTTGGGGACTTCAATGCCCCCAGTCTGCACTGGGGCTACCACTATGAGAAGGCCCGGGGCCGTAAGCTCAAGGAGCTTATCTCCACGCTCGGTCTCACGTTGCTCACGGACCCGGCTTGTCCCACGCGGGGGGGCAACTCGGTTACTCGTGACACGTGTCCGGACCTCTCTCTCACCAAACATATCCGGGACGCTACTTGGGAGAACCTCGAGGAGTCTCTTGGTAGTGACCACTGTCTGCTGCGAATCGCCTTCTCCACGCGGATAGTGCGCAAAACATGGGGTACGGCCCGCCTCACGGACTGGCCTGCTTTTCGAACCCAGCCTTTCCTTCCCCTGTCCTCCCCCGACGGGTACTCCGCATGGGCCGCCCATGCCCTCTCGACTCAACGCTCTCACACCCGTGTCCTACAGACAACTCAGGCTGCTCCCGCCGTGGACCCGCACCTTCTCCACCTTTGGGACGCTCGCCGCGGCCTTTTGCGCCGCTGGCGTCGCCACAAGTTGAATCGCAAGCTCAAAGCACGCATTGCTGCCCTCACAGAGGAAGCGGCTGCTTATGCTGCCCACCTCAGTGATACAAACTGGGTCGAAACCTGCACGAAGGCCGCAGGTCAGATGGGTTCCAGGGGGACGTGGCGCCTCTTTCGGAGCCTTCTGGATCCCTCTTCCACGCGAGGGGAAACACAACGACAACTGCGCCGCGCTCTGCACGGGTTCCCTGGCACCTCGGCTCAGCTCGCGGACAAGCTGCGCGACCGGTACCTCTGTCGCACGGTGGACCTGGTTGGGCCGGAGTATCAGTACTCGGGCCGTCCCAACCCTGAGCTTGATGCTCCCTTCACGCTGCCTGACCTTCGGGCTGCGTTGGCCAAAATGAGACGAGGTACGGCCCCGGGTCGCGATGGCATCACGGTCACCCTGTAGGCTAACCTTCCCGACTCGGCCTATCTCTCCCTTCTTCACCTCATGAATTCTGTCTGGGATGGGTGCCCCCTCCCCACAGAATGGACCACCTCTCTCGTTACATTTATACCCAAACCTGGCAACCCCGTTCACATCGAGGCCCTCCGCCCCATTTCTCTCACCTCTTGTGTAGGGAAACTCATGGAAGCGATGGTTAGGGATCGCCTTTCCGCCTACCTGGAGCGGGAGGGGACCTTCGCGGACACAGTGTGCGGCTTCCGCCCGCATCTGTCCGCGCAAGACGTCCTCCTCCAGCTTCACCGCGACATTATTGATCCTACTACTATGCGCCACAACGACAAAGCCATTCTTGCGCTCGACCTGCGCGGCGCATTTGACAACGTCACACATAGTAGTATCCTCGCCAATCTCAACACGACACATTGCGGCTCAAAAGCGTTCGCATACATCCGCGCTTTCCTTTCTCACCGCTCTGCCTTCATCCGCGTCGATGACTCTGAACACGGGCCGTACCCCATGGGCACGCGGGGCACACCTCAGGGAGCGGTTCTCTCTCCGCTCCTCTTTAATCTGGCCATGCTACGCCTTCCTGCTCTTCTGGCCCAGGTGGAGGGTATCCAACACGCACTTTACGCCGATGACATCACCGTCTGGACTAATTCTGGCAACCCCGCTCAAATCGAGCAGCGTCTTCAACAGGCTGCTTCTATAGTGGACACTTACGCCACCTCTTGTGGCCTGGAGTGCGCCCCGCAGAAATCGGCACTTCTTTCTCTTTCCTCTTTACCCCCACCCCGGCTCTCCTTGCCCACGGGTCCCATCCCCGTGGTCACCGAGCTCCGTGTTCTGGGACTTTTTATTTCGTCCTCTCTCAACCCGGGCTCTACCCTTACCCGCCTCCGCCGTATGGGGGAGCAGGTGAGCCACATGATTCGTCGGGTGTCTACGAAACGTGGCGGTCTGCGAGGGCGGGATGCCCTTCGTTTGGCCCAAGCGTTCGTCATCAGTCGGATCATGTACGCAGCCCCCTACCTCCGTCTCGGTCGCCACCACGAGGCCCAGCTGGATGCCCTCATCCGGTCTGTGCATAAGCGTGCGCTGGACCTCCCGGTGTCCACTTCCAACCGTCGTTTTGCGGCTTTGGGGGTGAACAACTCCTACTCGGAGCTACGGGAGGCTCACCTCGTTAACTAACTTGGTCGCCTGTCTCAGACGTCTCCTGGGCGCCGTCTGCTTGCGCGCCTTGCTCTTCAACCTATTCTTCCTCCGGCGCCCCCGATCGGATTCCCGACTCTTGGCGCCAGAAACTCTGGGTTGCCCCTCTCCCTCATAATATGGATACTGTCTCCCACCCTGGTCGTCGGGCCGCACGTGTTCGTGCCCTTACATCCCAACACGGATCTCGCCCCGGTGTCTTCTATGTGGATGTCGCGGGTCCTTCCCCCTCTGGCTACTTTTCGGCTGCCGTGATCCACGAGGGAAACACGATTGATGGCCTCTCCTTTCGGGCCTCTACTTCAACTCAGGCGGAGGAGGTGGCCATTGCCTTGGCGGCCTCCCACCCCAACGCAAGGGTCATCTCGGACTCGCGCTCTGCCTGCTCCCGATACGTTGCCGGTTCTGTCTCGCCCTTCGCGGCTCACCTACTCCGGGCCGCCTCCTGGCGTTTCGTACCTCACCCCGTCCGACTTGTCTGGTCCCCGGGACACGAGGGTCTTCCTGGTAACGAGGCCGCCGATGCGGCCGCCCGCGCGCTTCTTCCCCGGGCCGTTACCCCTTCTCCCCCCTCGCCTGATCCTGCAACCCAGTTGCTCACATCGTTTCGAAAAATCTTGGCCTATTACCGCGATGGTCGTCGGCTTTTTCCGGCCCCGGTCCGGGGTTTGTCTAAGGCCGATGAGCGAACCCTGCGCCGCTTACAGACCAACACCCTGCTGTGTCCTGCCGTGGCTCGTCATTTTTTGCCTAATACAAGTGGGCACTGTCGCCATTGTGGGGTCCTGGCCGACAC
The DNA here is from genome assembly GCF_013339745.2 of Dermacentor silvarum. Lineage (NCBI taxonomy): Eukaryota > Metazoa > Arthropoda > Arachnida > Ixodida > Ixodidae > Dermacentor > Dermacentor silvarum. The sequence continues at coordinate 95,170,899 of NC_051157.2, forward strand.
CTACCAAAATACAGGGACCTTACTACCACATGGTTGCAGCATGCCCCTCTTTCTCTTTTCCTCTCTCCCCCCCTTTCCCGTTCCCACACGAGAGGCCTGGGAGGAGACCCTGCTCGGCTGCTCTACCTTGTGCGCCCAGCGCGCCCTGGTGGCGCGTGCCCGAGCGGCGGCCATCTCCAATGGAATCCCGGACTAGGGAGTCCACTTAGGTGTCCCCCCTTCGGGGGTCAACTCTTGTATTTTCCTAAAATAAATGTTTTCACCACCACCACCACGCGTCGTGCGTAGCAGCTGTGGCGTCTCCTTGAACGCGGCTGGAATGGCAACAGACGCAGCGTCGGTCGGCGCACCGGCGTTGCTGGCGTTTGGCTTAGCTTGAACCGAGGGCGTTGAGTTGGGTTTGGTGGACGAATTCGAAGCCAGGGCCCGATTTCGATAAGCGCGGAGCACAGTTTGCCACTCACCAGGGTGATAGTCCTGCGGGGAAATGGTCTCTCCTTCCACTAGGTCCTCCATGGTTGTTGGGGAGTGAGGAACGCGGCGCGCCGGCGAGGCGCTAAGCCACGCCTCGACGAGGCGTGGCTTAGCGCAGCGGCGTGGCTGCCAGAGACGTCTTCACCGGATAGTTCTCAGAGATCACAGGGCACATCCAAAAGATGGTAGCGGTTAGGGTCCGTGTACCTTCCTGGATCCGTTGAGCGCCTTGGTGGGTCCTAAGAAGGACTTAGCTGGGCACAGGAACTAGAAATTGGCGGATCCGATACGAACCGCTTCCGCACACTCTAGCCCCCTAGCGGCCTCTCACGCTTTTGAAATCAAAGCTATAAACGATGGACATAGTGGAGAATACGCGACGCCAAAGCTCACCGCAACTGTTATTATAACATGCGTGATGGGAGTAATGCAACCAGAAAACATTAATGAGACCATTTACCATTATTAGTATAGTATATCATTTTTTACGCTAGGACTGATGGTCCCGTGAAATCTTTTACCGCCTCATATTTATGTAAGCGTAGTCATACTTTCTGTTCAGTAAGGCCTTATGCCTATACTGCCATTATGCCTATTTTAAGATGCTGCAAGCTAGCTGACTTCACTTCTGGGAAACGCTTTGATCGTCCTTCTATTTTAGCGTGGAACACTCGAGCTATGACAAGGCGCCTTTGAGTTTACCTGTGAAATATATCTTTTACTTTTACGCTAGACAATTCGACTCACTCCACGCATGAAAATGAAAATTATTTCGAAGCCTTGAAAGACGCATTCCTGTAGTGAACTAAAATTGGCTCACAATGGTGATATCGACGCTGCAAAAAAGAGACCCTACATAATTTTACATGTCTTGCGAAGCGTAACAGGCGAGAAGAGAACAGCGCCGCTAGAAAAATGTGGCTAAATAGGCCAAAGTACCTGACCACGGAGTTGAGTGACGACATATCATGGCGACGTTTTGCGCTGATGGAGGTAGGCCAGAGAGATTCGATCAGCACACGTCGCAGCCAATCGGCGCGGTGTTCGATGGGTGCAGCTGCTCTCTGCAGCCGGAAGCCTGAGAGGGCCTCCTGCAGCGACGCGAAGTGCGCATCGTCCAAATCGTAGCGGTATCCCAGGAGGAAGCGGCAGATGGAGTTAATGTGGCTCCTGTGCATGTACACGAAGCTTGACACGGGGTGACCATGCTTCGAAGCCAAAGTGTCCGCTAGATGCCTGGCTTCGAACTGAAAGTTCGAATTGAAAAAAAATGACTAGACTGGTAACATGGTTCACATGTAATAAAATGATGGGTGTAATAAAAGAAAAAGTCGTTGAGGTAATAATGAAAGGTCATAAATATATTAGTCAGTACATGCGACGGGAAACGGAAGGCGGAACGCGTACACTCTCATTTGATGTTCTTAAAATTCAGAAGAAGTCTTGCAATGCTGTTTTTCTACCTCGATTTAATTCATTTGTAAAAGCAGGAGTAGTTCCTGACGAAGGGTAGATATTAAACGGAAATCTAAGCTTCTGTTCTCCATCTTGGTATCTTAAGCTCATGACTGCCTTCCACACGCCTACACAACATGAATCTGTGTAATATTTGCCGTATATAGGGCAACGGTTGTTAAATAAAGTTTCGTTGAAAGAAAGCGCTGTGCCCTGCTTACACTTCTTTTGCTCCTTTTTTTTTGCATAGTGGACTGACCGCCTTTATGACTGCTTTGGCAAAACATCTAAATTTTATGCGCACAGTCGTTGTAATAATTTAGATGTATTGATGAAGCACAGCTACTTTGAGTTTCTTAGCTTTGTATTTTGGTGAACACTATGACACAGAATATGCCCGCTTACACTTTCTTGGTTAAGGTCCTCAATCATTTGTTGCATTTCATCCCAAGAATAGCTAACAGGACAATGTAGTCTGCAAGCCGAAGGTTGTTCAGATGTTCGCCGTTGATCCAGACTCCTATTAGCCTTCCAAGTCACATAGCTTTAATAATTCTTCTAAGCGTGAACTGAATATCATCCGAGAGATGACAGTGCCTTGCCTGACCCCTTATTTAAAGGTAATTTTCTACTCTTCATTTGGAGAAGCAAGATAGACGTGGAAGCTTAGCGACTAACTAATGGCTCTCAAAATATCACCCCACACCTGTATGTGCTGGCGCATTGTCTCGCTCCCCAGTCCAAGCTTCGCCAATGCTCTCATGGAAAAGTCCCTGTTTTCTTTCCATTGCTGTCCGCTGAAGATGGAAAACCCTGTAAAATAAGGCGTTAAGCAGTCTCGGAGTGCATTCGGTGGCATTACGCTTTACTCCTATTACATAAAAAAACTATTATGTATTTAGCCCCATTAGAAGGCTGTGAACGTGTAATTTCGTGGCAACAATTGTTCTTGTTTCATTGTATCTACAGGTATAGAGTAAGTTTGATAAACGACAATTTAAGCTACCGCAATCACTACTCGAATAACATTCAAATCAGTTTAGGTCAACAATAGCTTGCACACACAGGAAATCACTGTCCGGGGCAAGAGAATTCCCATAGCCAGGGCAATGCAATGCCGTGACGAAAGCAAGTCTCCTTATCAAAACACTTCCTCCACCCTGGGAGCTCTGTTGTTCACCCACTGTCGATCACGTCAAGTCTCCATTTTCCTGTGATGACATTGTGCCATATCAGTTTGAGTAACTCCTGTTATTTGGATTATTATGCTTTTATACCTAACGAAAGAGAACAATAATGAAACCTCATATTGCAGTAAAGATAAATTTGTGTATTATATTTGGGCATCACTATGGTCAAGCTAGAAACGTTGGAATAAACATATTATTTAATTTTTTTACCTACAAACATGTAGAACGACAGTCAGAGTGTTATCACGAAAAAGATCGTGCATGAATACAACCCAACGGCGTTGGCAGCACAGCGTATCAAAGCTACGGGCTCGGTTATTGTTCTCTTCGACGGATTCAAGGTGCCCAATTTCATCAAATATGGGTCAACCCTAGTGAGGTGCTTTCTGTACAGGAAACGATTTGACGTATGTTACGCATGTGGAAGAATTGGACACAGATCAGACGTTTGTCCCACACCTGATGTGGTGCAGTGCAGGGGATGCGGTGTGCAAGACCCAGGGGAGGATCATATATGCTCTGCCAAATGCAAGTTCTGCGGTGAAGATCACCCCACAGGTGACAAAGCTTGCAAGCAGCGGTATCAAATACCGTATGTAGTGAGAGTAAGCAGAAGAGAACGCTTGAAAGAGGACACCGAGATGGAATCGGCTCCAAAGGAGACCCCTCCGGGCACTGGGAGGCGCTCACGCTCAAGGAGTGGTTCAAGATCAAGACAGCGCTCACGCTCAGGAAGTAGTTGAAGATCAAGGCAGCGTTCAACATCGAGGGGAAGAAACCGTTCGAGGTCTCGGAAAGCGCAGGTGCGCTTCGAGGAGCAGGAGCTGAAGATCCACAAGAAAAAGGAGCCAGGAGCTACCTGGGCAGATAAAGTCAAAGGTACTGTGAAAGCCACAGGTAATGTGGTAATTGCCTCGCAGATACAAAGCAATGATACCAGAGTAGAACAGCTCATCAGAGAGGTTATATCACTAACGAAAGCAAGTGAAGAACTTAAGAAGCAGATTCAGGAAATGAACAAAGGGTTAAGGGCAGAAAGCGGTAATGTGGCAGTAGCTAAGCCGGTGAGTAGAAGTAACAGCCAGGAAGAAGAAGGCACACCGGCGCCAAAAAAGAGAGCTGTAGTCCCAGAGGTGGAATCGATGTGCTCGGTTCTGGAGGAGATTAAGAATGCGATTAAGGACCTAAAGGACACGGTAGACAGCGTTAACCTTAAGGTGGACAAAATATGGAAGTGGAAGTTAACAGCCGAGAAAGGGCTGAAAAAATTAGAGGCCCAAGGAGATGATGAGGAATATATGTCCTCGGAAGCAGAAAGCGTTAGAACACTTCCAGGAGCGGTGGGTAGCACAATCAAGAGAACAGCGACAGGGGGTAGCAAGTCGGGGGGTAACGGCAATAATAATGGATAGCAGAAAGAGACTTAGTGTGTGGGAGTGGAATTGCTGAGGATTTCACTAAAAAAGAGCGTCATTAGCACAGATAATCAAAACAGTTGAAAATAGGCCAAAATTAATAATGCTGCAGGAAACTCTAGCGGAGGAGATCGGGCTGTCTGGCTCTAACTCGATCTGCAAAGGCAAAGACCCGGGCAGGGGAATCGCCACCCTAATTGACAAGAAAATTCCTTACATCGAGCATGATTTAAAATTAGGGGCGAACAAAATTGAATATATATTCATAGAAATGGTCCTAAAAGGCACAAAGGTAAAGCGCAAAGCTTGTTCTGCCTCAACATATATAGCAGTCCCAGAGAGATGAGACAGAGCTTCAAAGCAATATTTAATAAGGCCATGGGGGTAGCCAAAAAGTTGTCGCAGTTTCACCTGAAAGGCGAAGCATCAACATCGATAGCAAATTTGTAGAGAGCTATACGGAGTACTGATATTAGCTTTATCAGCTGTATAAACTTGGACATGCAGCAGCACCGGCAACACGCAGAACTATTGTCGACGCCGTCGGCGTTTTGCCCGCGTTCGCTCAAAATGCGTGCGGCGTTGGTGACTGTTGCCGGAGCCTCTAATATAAATAGGCACTTGGTGCCGCAGCTGAACGTCGCCTCCCTTCCCTCCCCCTCCCCCCCTCCCCCACGGCCTCTCGCGCGTCGGAAGAAGGTGCGTTTGCTCTACATATATGGCGATTGTAAAGGAGGAAAGAGCCGCCTACTTCTGCAGCCCTTAAGCGAGCACGGCGCAGAACGCGCGTTTGTTCTCCGCCGTGCATTCTTTCCCCGTGAAAGCGCGCGCCCCTCGCGCCCTTTCACTCGCACATACAGCGTTCGGCGCTGAGCCGTGTTTTCCGCCGCCTGGGCCTCCCCTCTGGCAAGGAGGAAGATCTCCTCTTCCCCGGCCGACACCACCTTTCTGCACTTCGAGGCGTCGTGGAGTTCCTTGACTCGTCAGGGCTCTCCGCACGCCTCTAAGGACATTTCTACAAGCGGGAAGGCCTCACGGCCTCCCACCCCACCCCGGGCCTGACCGGCCTGGCACAACACCCCTGCAGACTCTGCAGCACACCAAGGCCTTCCATCTCGGCCTGATACGTGCCGCCTATGCCTGCCGGTTTTGCTTCGCCCAGCCGTGGCGACTCCACTCTATCCCTTCTTTCGCTCCCACTTACCCCTCCCCGTTGGCGCTGAGCCGTGCTCCCTCAAGGGCTGCAGAAGATAGCGCCAACCTTTCCCTTTCCCTCAAGAACCACTTATATGAGCCGTGCTCCCTCAAGGGCTGCAGAAGATAGCGCCAACCTTTCCCTTTCCCTCAAGAACCACTTATCATCGGCGACGATTTCATCTCCATTGACGTCATACGGAACCTCACGGCGACGGTGACGGCGACGGCGACGGCAGAAATCTGCTTTTGAGTGTCCATATAATTGCTATCGCAATAAAACACCTGAAATGCGAAGCATCAATTGCGTTAGCAAATTTGTAGAGAGCTATACGGAGTAATGATAGTAGCTTTATAAGCTGTATGAACTTGGACATGCAGCAGCACCGGCAACACGCAGAACTAATGTCGACGCCGTCGGCGTTTTGCCGGTGTTCGCACAAAATGCGTGCGGCGTTGCTGACTGTTGCCGGAGCCTCTGATATAAATAGGCACTTGGTGCCGCAGCTAAACGTCACCTCCCTTCCCTCCCCCACCGCCTTTCGCGCGTCGGAAGAAGGCGCGTTTGCTCTACATATATGGTGTTTGTAAAGGAGGAAAGAGACGCCTACTTCTGCAGCCCTTAAGGAAGCACGGCGCAGAACGCGCGTTTGTTCTCCGCCGTGGGTTCACTCCCCGTGAAAGAGCGCGTTCCTTGTGCCCTTTCACTCGCACATACAGCGTTCGGCGGCGCGCGGCGACGATTTCATCTCCATTGACGTCATACGGAACCTCACGGCAACGGCGAGGGCGACAGCGACGCCGACGGCAGAAATCTGCTTTGGAGTGTCCATATAATTGCTATCGCAATAAAATGCGCCCCTCATAATAGGCGGGGACTTCAACGCCCCACACCAATCTTGGGGTTACCCCTGGAGTACAAAGGAAGGAGAAGGAATCTGGCATCTTGCCACGGATTTAGGCCTCTCTCTTATCACAGACCCAGCCTTTCCTACTAGGTGTGGCACTTCCACGTGTAGGGACACTACCGAGGACTTAACCTTCACTTCTAACTTACCCAGGGCATACTGGATCAACTCTGGGGCGGATCTGGGGAGCGACCATTACATACTACACATAATGGTGGAAACGACGGGGGTGGAGGTAAAGCATTTCACTTATATAGACTGGGATCAATTTAGAAAAATCAGGAAGGACAGAGCGGAAAAAGAAGGAATGGGGCAAATCACACCACCAGAGTGGGTAGCTCAGCTTAGGGAGGACTTGAATGCAGCAACTAAGGCTATACAAACTGAGGAAGAGGTCACACAAATGGACAGTAGATTGGCGCATTTGATCGAAGCTAAGCAATCGATTTTACAAAGATGGAAATCACACCGCTTGAACAGAATACTTAGGAAGCGAATTGCTCAGCTCAATAGGGATATCGAGGAGCACGCCCGATATTTGCAGAAACAACAGTGGAATGAGGTGTGTAACTCTATAGATGGAAGGATAAAACGTGGAGGCAATTGGAATCTGCTCAGGCATCTGCTCAATGAAAAAGGCACTAAATCGAATAGACGTACGGCAGTGGCGAAGCTGGTACACCAGGAAAGTCAGACTGCAAGCACAGAGAGCATAATGCAGCGATTGGCAGCTAAATACTTGCCTCTCAGGACAGCGGATCAGGAAGTAAGTTACCCCGATTACTTAGGGGCAGAATGCAACTTTATGGATCAGGAATTCAACGAAAGTGAGGTACGCACGGCATTGTATGATTTAAATAGTAGGTCAGCATCGGGCCCGGATGGCATCTCTAACAGATTGCTAAAGAATTTGGACGACGACTCCATAAAATATCTGACCACATACATTAATGAATTATGGAAGAATGGGGTCTATCCAGAAGAATGGAGGACGGCCTGTACTATCTTAATACCAAAGCCGGGCAAACAACTCAACTTGGATAACCTCAGGCCAATTTCGTTAACATCATGTCTAGGAAAGACAATGGAGCATGTCATATTGAACAGGTTAACGAAATATGTGGCCGACAATGGAATCCTACCGTATAATCTGATTGGTTTCAGACCAGGCTTGTCCACACAAGATGACATGTTGTTAATCAAACATAAATTGCTTTTAGCCAGTCCAAAGTAAACTAGAGCTCTCTTGGGGTTGGATGTCGAAAAAGCTTTTGACAAAATTAAGCATAGAGCAATACTTGAGGTCATTTCTGAACTGGGATTAGGCAGAAAACTATATGAAGTGGTTAAAGCCTTTCTCGGCCATCGCTCAGCACCCCTTAGATTCGGGGATATTAAATCAAATAAGATAGATCTCGGTGACAGAGGGACGCCACAAGGGTCGGTCTTGTCACCTATGCTTTCAACATGGCGATGTCAAAAGTGGCAAGGGGATTGAAAGGGATAGAGGGCATTAACTTTACCATTTATGCAGACGATGTGACAATATAGAACGCTGAAGGAAGTATAGGACAGGCGGAAAGCAGACTTCAGGAGAGCATTTATGAGGTAGAGTCCATTTTAGAAGACATGGGACTGAAATGCTCTGCTGAGAAGTCTGAACTCCTAGTACTCAGTAACAGGAAAATGGGTAGAAAACCGAGGGAATATGTTCCCGAAGAAGAACCCAGGTTAGTACTAACCACGAAGGCAGGCAAAACTATTAAGCAAGTCGAATCCATTAGAGTCTTAGGGTTATTCCTGGAGGCAAACGGTGCAAACGGAAACACAATACAAAACATCACAAGCAAGACTGAGGAGGTAATAAGACTGCTAAGGAGAATCACTAACAGACACAGAGGGTTGGGAGAGGAGAGCGCCATGAGACTGGTCCATGCTTTCGCCTTGTGTCACTTCTCATATGTAGCAGGGATGCTTAGATGGACACGGACAGAACTAAAGAAGTTGAACAGATTAATTAAAAGGCTTGTCAAAACAACAGTGGGATTGCCGGTTAGCACACCAGATGATAAATTAATGAAACTAGGGCTCCACAACACAATAGCCGAAATAATTGAATCTCAGCAAATTGCCCACAGAGAGAGGCTATCCGAAACAAGGTCAGGTAGAGCAATACTCGAAGAGCTAAGGTGGTACCCAAGCGAATCAGAAAATTCCGAAGACACAGTAGAACTAAAATAGAGCGTAAGAGAGATCATCAAGACGACTCCTTTTCCCAGAAATGTGTACCCGGTGCACAACCTGGAAAGAAGAAAGGCAAGGGCCAAAGCTCTCCTGCAGGAGATAGAACAGGACAGAGAACATGCGGCTTTTGTAGATGCTGCATGGGTCAGAGGAAAGAAAGCCTTTACGGCAGTAGTAGTAGATGCAGATGGACTCACTCGGGATGCTATTACAATCATGACTAAAGAAGCGACAGTGGCAGAACAAGTAGCGATAGCATTGGCTTTAAGGAATAATAAGTGGACGCGAATTTACAGTGACTCTAAGATGGCTATTAGACATTTTACCAAAGGCTTTGTAACCAAAAGGGCTGCCCAGCTGATCGGCGAGATGGACAGCCAAGGGATCGAAATCCGCTGGTTTCCTGCACACATGGGGTCTGTCGATCCATCTCGCAGGAATTTGAACGAGATGGCTAACGCAGCTGCACGAGGACTTACTATCCGTGCACTACGCACCCAGGACCCTAATAATATGGTGGAGGAGAAGAGGGACCGATCACTTACATATAATGAAGTCACGAAGCATTACTACATGAACAGAAGGGAATTCCCAGTGCCACACGCTAAGCTCAATAGAGCTCAAGCGGTGACTCTGAGATTGTTACAGGCAAGAACTTATCCTAGTCCAAACTTTATTAACAAGCTATATCCAGAAAGAGAGGTACCAATCAATTGCGAGAAGTGTAATGGCATCATTACTCTGGATCATTTGCTTTGGCAAAGTCCTGTGGCTTTCACAGACTGCGACAAGGAAAGAGACTGGTGGCGGCGAGTGCTTCACAATGGAGTGCTTTTAGATCAAGTACAGGCCGTCCAGAAGGCCCACGACACGGCGGTAAGGTTAAACCTTACTTATGGTGCGGGCAGAGGCTCTTATTTTATTAATTTATGCCTCACTATAACAAATGTCCCGACGTGGGAGCCACCTGCGTCATCCTAAGGGTTGATCTTCAGGACCTGAATAAAGTTTATCATACCATACCATACCTACAAACATGAAGCAACAAGTATTAAGTAAGGTAGGCGTGGTGTTGTACTGCTAAGCACGAGGTGGCGGGATCAAATCCCTGCCGCGGCGGCCTCATTTCGATGGGGACGAAATGCAAGAAAGCCCGCGTTCCGTGCATTGAGAGCACGTTACAGATCCCCAGGTGGTCGAAATTTCTGGAGCCCCCCAATACGCCGCGCCTCATAATGAAATCATGGATTTGGCATGGAAAACCCCAGATTTTAACCAGCAGTGTGGTCTTCACCATGTATCTACGCAAGCGTTCACATGATTAAAAAATATTTATTCAAGAGAAGTATGTTTCTCTTGGTCTCTCCTCGTTTTCAATACGCGCACAGGTCAAAACATTGAAACTTAGGTAAGAGTTCATTTTAACGCAGCCGAAACAACAGCACAAGAGCTCGAGGTAAAGTTCCATTTATTTGTCATCACTGAAGCTCATCTAAACATATCGAAAATTTCTGGAGTCTCCGTTCTCGTCTTGAGCTAGAGAATGGAAAAACTGTTCTTTTTTTCTGACAGCCAATCCGATCAAAGTTTGGTACTTATGTTTTGGCTGGATGTACCTCTGCATCGAACAAAGCGAATAATTTATGGCTCTCTCAAAAGGTATGGTCATATGTGTGCTGTTAGTAAATTGAACCGCTCCATAATTATTCATTCTGTTTGACAGAAACAAGGCTCGGAAAGGTGTGGCAACGTATGGTCTGTGCATAGCACTGGAAATAACGCCTCATTGCTCGCTCTACTATCTGTCATGAGTGAGTATACAGCGTCAAAGCACTGCGTAGGAGCGTCTGCTCCACACACCATCGAGTCGCCGACAAAGACGACGATGTTGGCGGGCGGTGGCACGAGCGACCAGACGAGGGAGAAAGAGAATCGACCAATCAGTGGTCGACACGAAACCACGGGAATGTTTGCCGAGCCATTTATAACTTTTTATGTGACACAAAAAGATTGCCTTATTAATATTTTCCCATTGTTACGTGATTGCTTTATTTATCCTTCAATAAATTATAGCTTTAGCAAATTCAAAAAGTAAAGTCATAAAACCACAATTATGTTATTATTATTATTATTGAAAATCTACGTATTTCCTTTGCTGTATTTAATTTATTATTAAATTCATATTACTATTCCTATTCAGGCAAGGCTGACTAACTTAGTAAACACTACTTAATTCTTTTATTATTGCTTTATTTCTCATTGTCAATTACTCATTAATTTTTATTCTTATACTTATGTATTTATAAATTAATTTATTTCAAATTTCTATCATAATACCACCCGATTCGTGGCCTATCCCCCTCAGTGGGTTGTGCCAAGTATTGAGGCATCATCATCATCTCGAAGTGGGATCGCTCGGAGACAGGGGTGAAAAGATCGCTGGTGTCGAGGTCGGTGTCGTCGGGGTCCAGACCCGAACCCGAGAGCCTCAACAGAACCAGCATGGCCTCGGTTGTCCCTGGAGAGATACGCCGAGCGTAAGGCCCAGTTATTCCTGCGGCAGCTGCTGCTGCCGGCGTTCGTGTTCCTGCTGGCGTTCCTGCTCCTCTTGCTGTTCCTGCCGGCGTTCGTGTTCCTGCTGGCGTTCCTGCTCCTCTTGCTGTTCCTGCTGGCGTGCCTGTTCCGGTTGGCGTTCCTGTTGCTGTTCCTGAGCCGCCGTGTGGAGAGCAGAGGTCACCTGTGGGTGACCAGAGGCCTGGAACGACGCTGGCGAGAGGCGCCAGGGCGAAGCCGCGAACCAGGGAACCGGTACGGGCGCCGCTCAGCTGTAGCGGTCGGACTTGGTCGGTCTTCGACTCCGACCACCTTGGACTCGGACGTCCGGGTTGGCTCTACCGTGCGTCCGCGTCCCTCGTATGCCACTGCCCGCCACGTCACTACTGCCGTCAACGCAAGTGCTAGTGCACGCCGTCAACGCAAGTGCCCGAGTAACTAAGACTCGATGATTTTTGTTTCTTTGTTTTGATTGAGACTCTTCTCGCGTGGACTAACGGGGTTAATTGTACTTTTGGTTTTCATATACTTTCTGTGTGCTGTTTAGTGTTCTTTTCTTTTCCTCCCTTATCTTGCTTTAAATATTAAGTTTGTTTTGAAAAAGAAAATGGCTTTGTCTTTCCTGAACGGAGGCTCTGCCTGAGTGTAACAATTCACACCAGAAGAACCTGACATCACACTATCACTGCCTGTCAAATGGGCATAAGGCATACCTTGTTTGTATTGGGAGATCATTTTAGCTGACTTCATCAGCATATTTAGTGTAAAAAAGGAAACAAAAGCTATCTACGTTGAAACAATTGTCTATATTATGCCACGGGCTTGGGGGTGGGTGAAGCGTGAAGAAGAAAACAGAAAATTGCGACTATTGGTTGCCAGGACAGTTCTATAAAAAAACATTGCCCAATTCAACAGATAAAAAGAAAGAACATACAAGTAACAAACAAAAAATAAATTGTATCTGTTTCGTACAGCAAAACAAATAAAAGATTTCCAGTGCAAATTTTTGTCAAACTTTACACCACCTTTCTCGAAGTCTCGCTGTATAACTACTACAGTCGCTGATTGTAGGGGCAAAATAAAATGCCTAATTCCGCGTTCTGTGTTCATCCACTTTCGCTATGTTAAACAATCTCTGCAGACTGCTATTAAGTACGCCATATCTTGCCCTCGAAACAAACACATAAATTAATATAAATGCGCGTTACAGTATGCGTCGCTGGGGTGATATCTTAGCGACATTGCTAACAGTATTTAGGCCGTTGTCCTTTTTTTTTACCTTTTTGGGCGGAGCTTAGACTCCAAGTGGTCGGGCGGTCCTGAAGTTCCGGTCTGGACAAAATTTCCTTGATCTGTTCGTTGTCATTCAGCATCACGACGTCCACAGAACCTTGTTTCAGTCTTCGCACCATATGCGCACCGCACAGGAACACATGACGAGAGAAAACGATATCGGTCGTATAATAAAAAGTGGCGCCTTCATAGTACGTCTTTGTCACCACTGAAAGTGTGCACGCATGGCCACGTTGCAGTGAGAGGTGCCCAAGAGTGGGGACACGCCTTAGATACCTGAAACTCATCGTATTTGGGAACATCTTACGTACCATTTTTTTTTTTTGCCTTTTAGGTCATCTTAGATACTTAGACAAAAAAAAAGTAATACCACTGTGTGTCCGAATCCCATAAAAAAGTAATTATTCTTTATGGCCTGCTTACATCCTGCTTTCATTTGATGAAACTACGCATCTGTTGGAATTCATAGCCGCTTGACGGCAAGGAACAGGCTCAGGAATGACTAGTGATGCATAGAAACGCGGAAAAAAGATATATTTTATTACTTCAGATCACCTAGCTGGTTGAGATGGCCTTCATTTAGACAGCCTTACTGACAAGGTTTATCAATACTTCTGAAACGATAGTTTGCGTCTTAAAGGGGTCTTGAATCAACCCTTGGGCTTAGTGAAAAAACAGAGTGCGCGGATAGCATATATATATACGCTGCTGCGAACATCTGAGCCACGTTTGGTAGTCGCGCGTGGCGCGTGAAGCTCGCTAATGGAGCGCGAATCTCACTTTCTCTCAAACGCTCTCTTTTAAACAGAAGCCTGCTGCTCACTCTTTTCTGGACGCTTTATTTTGTAATAAAGCGCATTCCCATACGCGGCTGCTATTGGTCAATAGCTGACGTCAACCAAGAAAGGTGTTTGGATCAGTGCGCTTCTTCCTACTGTTGCTGTGGGTATTTATTGACGAAGTTTAATAAACAGGCTGGAGTAGGCGAAAATCTGCTTTCGAAATTCGATAACAAGTCCGTACTTTCGGAAGAAGTTCAATGTCGTCCGTTCACGCTCGACCGCAGCCCCCCGCGTACGAGTGAAACTTTGGCCCCCGGCTTATCTGTGTCGTAGGGGTCGGGTCCCGCTAATTCCGACTACTTTTGAACGCCCAACTAGCCTCGATCCACGCGAAAAGTAAGGTCACATGACACGCACGTTTGGCAGCGCGCGCTCACTCCCTGTGGCCGCTCCTAGTTAGAAACTTTGGCAGACTTATTGACAGCACTTCAAAAATGCGCAAGTCTGATGTGTCGACTATGCGTCGGTCAAGCTGCTGAAGGACAAAGCCGGTCTGCACCGGGAAGCACGGTCAGACTGGTGCATGTGAGCTCGAGCACACACTCAAGCCCTGTCGTGCACAGAGCGAACGCTGCGCAGCCGCACTACAGTTGAATGTAGCTGCGGTCTAGTACGTAGCGTATATACCTCGGCCGCCGCGGGGTGCCGCGACTAGTCCACTGGCTAAGCGCACTGCGGCTCGCTGAGGCCAACCGCATTTGTCTTATGTTTAGCGAGTCGTAGGCACCACAATCGCAAGTAGAGGCGTCTGCGTTCACATCCAAATCAAATTCTAACTGCGCGCCACGGCGACCTTCAGTAGGAGGAGCGTTGTGGGCACGCCCGGCTCCGCCGAAGCCTTCGCAGTGCAAGGCATTGAAGAATGTGAGGCCCTGTTTGATTGCCAATAACTCCGCTTCTGCTGAACGCATTGAAGAACTTTTTGCGGTAAAGTATGTCTGAATCTCTCTCTCCAATGCTATTTACTGCTTGCTTAGAAGAAGTCTTCAAGCTCTTAGACGGGGAAGGCTTAGGAGTGAGGATCAACGGTGAATATCTCAGCAACCTTCGGTTTGCAGATGACATTGTCCTATTCAGCAACAATGGGGACGAATTACAACAAATGATTGAGTACCTTAACCGAGAAAGTGTAAGAGTGGGGTTAAAGATTAATGTGCAGAAGACAATGTTCAATAGCCTGGCAAGGGAATTAACAAGAATTCAGGATTGCCAGTCAGCCTCTAGAGTCTGTATATTAGTATGTTTATCTAGGTCAATTACTCACAGGGGACCCTGATCATGAGAAGGAAAATTACAGAAGGATAAAAATGTGTTGGAGTGCATACGACAGGCATTGCCAAATCCTGACTGGGAGTTTGCCACTGTCGTTGAAAATAAAAGTGTACAAGCATTGTATATCTACTGGTGCTAACATATGGGGCATAAACTTGGAGGTTAACAAAAACGCTCGAGAACAAGTTAAGGACTGCACAAAGAGCGATGGAACGAAACATGTTTGGCCTAACGTTAAGAGAATGGAAGAGAGCGGTGTGGATCAGAGAGAAAAAAACGGGTATAGCCGAAATTCGAGTTGACATTAAGAGAAAACAATGGAGCTCGGCAGGCCATGTAGTGCGTAGGATGGATAACCGGTGGACCATTAGAGTTACAGAATGGATACCAAAAGAAGGGAAGCGCAATCGACTACGGCAGAAAACTCGGTGGGGTGATGAAGCTAGGAAATTTGCAGGCGCAAGTTGGAATTAGCTAGTGCTAGACATGGCTAATTGGAGATCGCAGGGAGAGGCCTTCGTCCAGCGGTGAACATAAATATAGGCTGATGAATATGATGATATCTGAGATAAGATATTTTAACTTCAAGTGCATTTCTCCACTTCGATGAAAAGCTCTCAGGGCCCCTTTGAAAACAGATCCGATGTAGTAACGATAATAGCTCATTATATTGATACAGCCAGCATTATGTGCTGCTTCGGAGATTCGTGTTTACTGCTTTCCATTATATTCATTCGAAAACATCATGAATAGGCGCATTTGTTGCAGGCAGTAAATACAAGCATACCTCCGTGATTACGCTCTAGTTGTGAATGTAAAATTCGTCATTGTGTTCGATTATGTCTTCCTTATCTCACGGGACTCCACTGACAAAGAGCGTCGGATCAACTTACTGCAGTCTCTAAGGTGGAAGACTTTCTGCGATTCCCTTGACCCACATAAACCCCTGTAATATATATGGAGGACGGTGCGCGGTCTTCGAACATCGCCGCAACAACGCCACCCCTTCAAATGCCTGGCTCTCTACCAAGGTCGCCGAATGATCGACGTAGCGGAGGACTTCTGTTTGAAGATTGCCGGCGAACCGTCCTCGTTTACCGCGCATGATTCCTATGACGTTCCCATCTCGAGGGATTCTCGTATGGACAATTCTTTTTTCCATCGAGGAGTTCGGCATTGGCAGCGTGCAGACGTTCCTCGTCGCCTGGGCCTGACGGGGTGATGTACGCAGCTCTTGCCAACCTCGGTCAAACAGCCCGGCATGCTCTTCTGGACGTGTACAACAATTCGTGGCGTGAAGGAGTGGTTCCTGCTGCATGGAAGTCCAGCCCCCTTGTGCCTCGAGATCTGCTCAAACCAGGCAAAACACCTCTAGACGTGGCGTCTTATCGTCCCATTGCTCTGGGCAGTTGTCTAGGAAAGGTGATGGAGAGGATGGTGCTGACTCGTCTGGAGTGGTATCTAGAACAGTACGAGATATACCCTGACGCTATGGCAGGCTTCCTGCGTGGACGTTGTTCTATAGACAACGTCATAGATCTTGTCTCGTCTGTTCATCACAAAAAAAACCATAAAGAGACTGTGAGCGGCGATGTTCCTGGACGTTAAAGGCGCTTATGACAACATAACTCATCGAGCCATCCTGGACGCTTTGGGCGATGTCGGTCTAGGTGGCCTTGTTTTTCGATGGATACTCAGCTATTTGAAGGACATATCATTCTTTGTGCAAACAGAGGACGGTGTGACATCGCAGCACAACACCTACCTTGGCGTACCACAAGGTGGGGTCTTGAGCCCCACTCTATTTATTCTAGTGCTCATCAACCTGGTTCATTCCCTTCCGCAATCCGTTCATATGTCCATCTATCCGGACGATATATGCATTTGGTCATCAGGAGTAACGCGTCCCCAGGTGCGCGCCAGACTCCAAAAAGCGGCCACAGTAAGGTCATGTTATCTTCGAGCACGAGGTTTGGAGGTGCCATCAGAGAAGTGCTCTATGGTCGCTTTCATGCGCAAAGCAATGAGACCATACGTTGAGAAAATTAATAGACAGCATGTCATCTACGAGAAGACGCACCGTTTTCTAGGAGTAATAATCGATTGAGACCTCTCCTGGAGTCCTCATATCTCCTACCTAAAATAGAAGCTGACCATGGTAACCCATGTCCTCAGATTTCTCGCGGGAAAGTCATGGAGCGCATCTGTGAGGGTGATGCTCCAACTCTATAACGCACTCTTCCAGGGTCTCCTACGCTATAGCTTACATGTACTGAGTGGGACCGGTGAGACCAACCTCCGTACCCTCCAGTCTGTGCAAGCTCAAACTCTGCGAATATGACTTGACCTTCCCAGGTGTGCATCCACGGCAGCAACAATAAATAGCCACCGCATGACCACCCCATCGATACGTACATTCAAGTCGACGTTTTAAGGATGCACATCAGGCTCTTCACCCGACTTCCATCGCATCATCTCGCTTCCCTTCCTGCCGTTCGACCTCGTTCAGCATTTAGCAGGATGATCGCCGCCAACCACGGAACTTTACAGTCGAACTTCACGCCTGCAGCACGACCATCTCGACCACTGTGGTGCCTGTATCCAATCTAAGCCCTTCTTGTAATTCCCGGCATCAAAAAGAAAATGGAGATCTCGTCATTCGCCCTCAAACAAACCGTGCTTTCATTCATGCATGAAAAGCACAGAGAATGCAATCACGTTTACACGGACGGTTCTGTCTCCTCCAAAAGTTCAGCTGGAGCAGTGGTAATTCCCGTGAAATCTGTCACCATCCAATTCAAGACGTCTCACATAACATCATCGATGACTGCAGGAGTCGCAGCTATCCGTGCTGCTTTCGAAATTATTGGTCCCAAATCATCACAGTCATAGTCAATTTTTTGTGACTCGAAGGCAGCTCTCCAGTGCCTGCTGTCCCCTTTCAACCACGGACATAACGCACAATTAGTCGCAGACATCCGACTAATTCACCATCACGCAACCGACAAGGAACACAACATCATCTACCAGCGGATACCGGGTCACTGCGGAATTGCAGTGCACTGCTGAAGTTCTTAAGGGCTTGGGAATTGTCAGACCGGCTTTGAAAGTTGTAGCACGTAGGGTCGCGTTATTGCGCGAATTTTTCTTACTTCACTTCTTTTTATTGCGATAGCAATTATATGGACACTCGAAAGCGGATTTCTGCCGTCAGCGTCGTCGTCGCCGTCGCCATCGCCATGAGGTTCCGTATGACGTCAACGGCGATGAAATCTTCGCCGCACTCCGGACGCTGTATGTGCGAGTGAAAGGGCGCGAGGGACGCGCGCTTTCACGGGGAGCGAACACACGTCGGAGATGAAACGCGCGTTCTGCGCCGTGCTCCCTGAAGGGCTGCAGAATTAAGCGTCTCTTTTCTTGTTTACAGTCACCATATATATACAGCAAACGCGACTTCTTCCGTTGCGCGAAAGGCCGTGGATGGACGCGAGGGAGGGAGGGAGGGAGGGAGGGAGGGGAGGCGACGTTTAACTGCGGCACCAAGTGCATTTTATTGCGATAGCAATTATATGGACACTCAAAAGCAGATTTCTGCCGTCGGCGTCGCCGTGAGGTTCCGTATGACGTCAGTGGAGATGAAATCGTTGCCGCGCGCCGAACGCTGTATGTGCGAGTGAAAGGGAGCGAGGGGCGCGCGCTTTCACGGGGAGTGAACGCACGGCGGAGAACAAACGCGCGTTCTGCGCCGTGCTCGCTTAAGGGCTGCAGAATTAAGCGTCTCTTTCCTCCTTTACAATCACTATATATGTAGAGCAAACGCGCCTTCTTCCGACGCGCGAGAGGCCGTGGGGGAGGGGGCTGGAAGGGAAGGGAGGCAACGTTTAGCTGCGGCACCAAGTGCCTATTTATATCAGAGGCTCCGGCAACAGTCACCAACGCCGCACGCATTTTGAGCGAACGCGGGCAAAACGCCGACGGCGTCGACAATAGTTCTGCGTGTTGCCGGTGCTGCTGCATGTCCAAGTTTATACAGCTGATAAAGCTAATATCATTACTCCGTATAGCTCTCTACAAATTTGCTATCGCAATTGATGGTTCGCCTTTCAGGTGAAACTGCGACAACGTTTTTATATAAAAAAGTCGCAGTTTCACCTGAAAGGCGACTTTACCTAAGGCCTCGAAATCACCTCTGCAACATAATTGAGGTATACGTCGAAGGAATTCCAACAGTTGCACTGGTCGATACGGGCGCAGCAATCTCGGTGTTACGCGCAGGACTTTGCCGACGGATAGGAAAAGTAACGACGTCGCTTTCCGGACTGTATTTGAGTACTGCGAGCGCACAGCCTGTCGAACCTTTGGGAGCCTGCACTGCACGTGTTGTAATCGCGGAATCTCTTCACGTCATTGAGTTCGTTGTCCCGCCGTCCTGCTTCCATGATGTCATTCTAGGTTGGGATTTCCTTTCGTCTAACAATGCCATCATTGACTGCGCCCGCGCCGAGGTGGAGTTGTCTTTTCCTTCCGCTGCCGCCTTGGACCAAGATCCTGTGACGCCTACAAAAATGCTTGTGGCCTAAGTTACCGATATCCCTCCTCAGTCTGCCGCCGTCGTCTCTGTATATTGCGTATCTGCACGTGACGCAACCGTCTTATTCACGCCATGTGATTTGTTCGCCCGTCGCCGTTCCGTTCCGTTGCCCTTTGCCGTCATCGCCATCAATGCTGGCCGTGGTGTGATGTGTGTGTGCAATGAGTCTTTTCTGCCGGTTACTTTGCATCGCGGAGAGTGCCTCGGTTACGCTCAAATTGTGGATTCTTCAATGCTCTTCGATGCTCCCGACGCCGCACATTCTACATCCCTCGCCGCGCCCGACAATGCGACTCGACCGCCGTTGGAGTGCTTCCATCCGTCAATCTCCGGTGATTTGACAACCACACAACGCGCGCAACTTGTCAGCCTGCTACTCGAATTTACCGCCTCCTTCGACTGCCATCAACATTCTCTCGGCCGCACCACCACATGTAGTGTCGCACAGCATCGACACCGGTTCGCACGCCCCACTCCGGCAGCGTCCATACCGTGCCTCAGCTTCTGAACGCCGCGTCATCGACGAACAAGTGAGCGATATGCTTTGGCGTGGCGTGATTCAGCCATCCCATAGCCCGTGGGCATCCCCTATTGTCCTCGTAAAAAATGGTTCTATTCGCTTCTGCGTTGATTACACACGTCTTAACAAAATTACGCGCAAAGACGTATATCCCCTACCGCGCTTAGACGATGCTCTTGACTGTTTGCAAGGTGCCAAGTTCTTTTCTTCTTTGGACTTGCGGTCTGGATATTGGCAAGTCCCCATGGCAGAGGCTGACCGCTCCAAAACTGCCTTCGTTACACCGGACGGATTATACGAATTTAATGTCACGCCATTCGGCCTATGTAATGTGCCCGCTACGTTCGAGCGTATGATGGACAGTATCTTGCGCGGTCTCAAGTGGCACACGTGTTTGTGCTACCTAGATGATGTCGTTGTCTTCTCACCTGATTCCTCGACTAACCTCCAACGACTAAGGGAGGTATCAAGCTGTCTGACTAAGGCTTGCCTGCAACTTAACATCAAAAATGCTTCTTTGCTGCTCGTAAGCTTAGCATCTTGGGCCACGTCGTATCCAAAGAAGGCGTGCTTCCGGATCCTGCAAAACTCCGTGCAGTTGCCGAAATTCCCAAGCCCACTAATCTGAATACAATTCTTAGTTTCGTCGGCCTCTGCTCCTATTTTCGCCGCTTTGTGAAGAACTTCGCCATGATAATCGCCCCTTTGACTCAACTGCTGGCTGGAGACAACGCCCTATCCGTCTGGTCGAAAGCATGCGATGACGGATTCACGACCCTTCGCCATCTTCTCACCTCTCCTCCTATTCTGCGGCATTTTGACCCCGATGCCCCAACTGAAGTCCATACAGATGCTAGTGGAGTCGGCCTTGGGGCGGTTCTTGCCCAACGCAAAAGGGGTCTCGAGGAATACGTCGTTGCTTATGCTAGCCGCACGCTGACAAAGTCGTAGCTAAACTGCTCTGTTACAGAAAAGGAGTGTTTAGCCATACTCTGGGCCCTTACGAAATTTCGACCTTATTTATACGGCCGCCAATTTGATGTTGTAACGGACCACCATGCGCTGTGCTGGCTCTCCTCATTGAACGACCCCTCTGACTGCCTCGCACGCTGGGCACTCCGTTTGCAAGAGTACGACATCCGGGTTGTGTACCGCTCTGGACGCAAGCACACCGATGCCGATGCTCTCTTCCGCTCGCCAATATCACCTGACCCTGATCCTCACAGTCTTTGCCCACTCAACTTTATCCTCTCAGCACTTGCCATCGATGACATGCGCTCTGAGCACAGCAAAGACCCGTGGATTTCTTCGCTTTTGGAGTTTCTCTCTGATCCTACCACTGTTACGGCGTCTATAAGACTCTACGGCGGCAGTCGCATCATTTTGTTATTCGTGACCAACTCCTCTACCGTCGCAATTATCTCCCCGAGGGTCGGAAATGGCTCCTAGTGATACCACGTCATCTTCGGGCTGATTTATGCGCATCGTTTCACACTGATCCCCAATGTGCACACGGTGGCGTGTTAAAGACCTACACCCGCCTTAGGCTCCGGTATTACTGGCCTGGCATGTACAAGTTCGTTCGCAAGTACGTCCGCTGCTGCCTCGACTGCCAGCGCCGAAAGTCGGTCCCTACTTCCACTGCCGCACCCTTGCAGCCGCTTCCTTGCCCATCCCAGCCTTTTCATCGGGTCGAAATCGACCTTTGCGGTCCGCTTCCTTCTACTGGCGCTGGTAACCGCTGGATTATCGTTGCAGTGGATCACCTCACACGCTATGCAGAAACCGCTGCACTTCCATCTGCCACTGCCCAAGATGTTGCATCCTTCATACTGCGGCATCTTCTTCGTCACATAGCCCCTCAGGAACTTCTCAGTGATCGAGGCCACGTATTTCTATCTGAAGTCGTGACGTCGCTTCTGAAGGAGTGTCACATCATCCACAGGACCACTAGCGCATACCATCCACAGACGAACGGGCTGACGGAGCGTTTCAACCGTGCTCTTGGCGACATGCTCGCCATGTACGTCGCGTCCAACCATTCCAACTGGAACGCTGTGCTTCCGTTCGTCACGTTCGCCTATAATACTGCCACTCAAGCTACCACTGGTTTTTCTCCGTTTTTCTTACTGTACGGTCGTGAACCTTCCTGCACCATCGATACCATGCTACCCTACCAGCCTGATTCATCGGAATGTGTTCCTGTCTCTCAAGCTGCGCAGCATGCGGAAGAATGCAGTGTAACATTCGCGGTGCTCGTCGCACTCTACATTGGGGCCTGCAGATAAGATTGCCCCGCTTGCCGCGATATCTTTTCTTTTTATTTTTGCCACACCCTGATTGGCTACGTAGCGCACAAAAAGCGCGTCGCTGGAAGAATAAAGGTGATTGTCTTCCTGGCACTGCGTGGGTCGTCTGTTCCTTGGGCCGGTCGTCCTGCCGCCCTCGGCGTCGAGCCGCCGAATACGTAACAGCAGACAATTCGCCCGTTGTCTTACCACCGCAGATAAGACACAACAGAAGCTTCGTCGTGGTGGCTCTGATCCCCCAAGCTTCCCTTCCGATTCATTGATTTGGTTGTGGGTTCCACCTTTAGCTCCCGGCCTTTCTTCTAAGCTGCTCCCAAGATATCATGAACCTTACCGTGCAATTGCACAAACTTCCCCCGTGAATTATGTCGTCGAGCCTGTGTCACAGTCTTCTGATCAGCGCCGTCGCGGTCGTGAAACTGTTCACGTAGATCTGCTCAAGCCCTTCTACGATCCCTCTATGTTACCGTATGCTTAGATCGCCAGGGTGGCGTCTTTTTCTACGGGGGACAAATGTAACGAAGAAGTGCCGGTTAGCCAGGTGCATCTCCGGTGTATCAAATACGACGAAGTGCCGGTCAGTCAGGCGCATCATCAGCGCTTTTACGCACGGGGCTTGTCCTGACTGCTCGCAGGGTTCTGACTGCCGCACCGAGTTCGACCTCTCAATCCTGTCAATAAACACCTTGGCACTATCCTTACTACGTATAGCTCTCTACTAATTTGCTATCGCAATTGATGCTTCGCCTTTCGGGTGAAACAGCGACAATTTATTTATTTGTTTCTTCAATCACCTTTTAATCCCCTTTCCCTAGCACAAGGTAGTCAGCCGGTATTTACACTGGCTAACCTCCTTGTCTTTCTTTCCCTTTCTTTCTCTCTCTCTCTGGAAGTTTAGGACTAATTTGTTTTAATGCTTACACACCATATTTTTAAAGTAGACTAAAATTAAAACAAGGTGCAAATATTTCTACACTGCCCGTGCACGTGTCTGTGGAAAGGAGAGAAATTCAAGGTGCTTACAATGGTAGAACGGCGCTACTTCCTTAGTTTTGTGGCGTATCACTGAAAGGCGTCGTTAAGCGACATCTTGCGAGTAATAAGGCACTGCGAAGCGATAGCGACAAACAGCAGTGTGCGGCGCTTGCCCCCATGAAACTTGTTACGAGACAGCTCGAAGGAGGCGGTAATGCGCTCACGAATGCACACTTCCCAGGAACTTCGCATATAGATAGTATTCATGTTACGTCACGCAGCCATATCTCACCGCGCTAGTACCCTAAGATGGCGACTACGATGACGTCAGTGCAACGTATTTTCACGCAAAAACTGTTTTGCTTGTTTACAGTGATTGTTTTTGACTGGTTTATCATTGTTATCGCTCTGACGTTTGACGCAAGACGCTCGTTTTGTTGCTGTTTCACCGGTTTATTATTGTTATCGCTCTGACGTTCGACGCAAGACGCGCTTTTTGTTGCTGTCATGCTGTCATGTTCCTTGCTTACGCCCCTTCTCGACCTACTGGTACCCCAATATGGCGTCCACGATGACGTCACGTCCCTGCAACCTATGTATACCTTCAGCATGATGCGCGCTTAAGCGTATGAAGTGAGGGACCAAAATATTTTATATATGTCTATTCGTTTGCCTTAATTGGTAATGATTTAAATAATATTCTTTCCTTATGGCAACACTGCATTGTTGTGTCAAAGTAAAATTTTCCTTAAAAAATCGTGAATTACCACGCTCTAAAACATGTGACTCATACTTTACCCGACAATGGGGCCGTATTTTTTCGACCACTGAACAGACTGCTCGAAGGGAATGCGGGTGGACGAGAAGTTCAATTTTCCAAGCACAGGCCAACCGACAGGACCTGGCGGGGCCCTGCGAGAGCGGTCCTTGGCTAAATGGCGGCGCAGGAGTGTCGCCAAAAGTGCCGCTAGCACCGATGTTGTAGCAACGATGTACAGTGAACTCGTGCCGAAACGTAGCGCGTCCTGCAAAGAAAGAAAAAAAGGGGACATGTCCCATATCCTAATATCTGCGTGCAGGTGCGCGGGGTGAAGCTAGCAACCTGATTATATATATATATATATATATATATATATATATATATATATATATATATATATATATAGACAGAGAGATATATAGATATTTAGCTAGTTAGATATACATGGTGTCCTCAATATCACGCACCAAGATTTCAAAATATCGAACTACCACGTAGCTGGACGGAACCAAGGTACTGTTTGCCATCGATTGGAGATACGCAGAATATTCTTTGCATTACGCCTAAATAATTAATTAGCCTTACAATGTAATCAACTTCTCAAATCTTATACTGATATGAAAAGTGTCAATGAGAAAATTGTAGAACAACATAAAAAAACTCCCGATACCGCTTTCTGTTGCGTGCTCAATAAAAGTGTTTTTCCAAGCGCGCCCGCGAATAGACGTATAAGTGCCGCGTGACTGCACGCTCCAGGCACTTTGCGTGTATTCGCGGGCATCTTTCACGCTCGGAAAAAAAAACTTTATTTGCTCATTGGCGCTTTTTATCTAGTTATTTTTGAGGAATTGATTAAAAAATTAAGACTAATTAGCTAATTAGGCTGGATGCAAGAAATAATCTGAGTATCTCCAGGCGACAGCAAACATTTCCTTGATGCTGTCCAGCTACGTGGTATTCGCACATTTTTAAATCTTGAATCTTGATAGCTGTATATATATAAATATATATGTATATATATACATATAGATTTTATACCGTTATGTTTATTCAGGTTGTTTCACGTAATTTCAACCAAGTGTTTAAAAAGGGGGTTAACCACAGCTAGGTGAAACCAACGACATATGGTTTGCCGTCACGGGGCACTCCTGAAAATATTGTTTATATTCCGTTTATTTATTAAATTATTTATTACCTCAAATAAGTTATTCAAAATTTTAATATTCACTTCGGAGCCAAGTGCATTTCGTTAAGTTGTAGAGGGGATTCAGAAACGAGCGGTTTAATATTTTTTTGTGTGGCAACGTACATGCTGCGTGGTGATATTTTTCAGCGTTTAAAGAAAGCCTGTGAAATATGAAAAAAACAACAACGTGACTTCGCTCATGCGTTATCGTATTCCAGCAATCTCAACTGTGCTTCGAGCGAAAGAACTGGTTATTAAAGACGGTGACCCATCTTTTTGGCGTGCCGCCGTGGAAGATGCTTGCACACTGTGAGGCCGATGACTGGAGCCACCACCGGTCACTTCGCCACAGGGTTCTTTCGCTCGAAGCACGGTTGAGAGTACTGCAATACGATAGCGCATGCGCGCAGTCACGTGGCTTTATTTCATATTTCACGCGCTTTTTTAAAAATATATACGGGGAAAAATCTCCATGCAGCATGTATGTTGCCACAAAAAAAAAAAATGGATCGGTTGTTTCTAAATCCCGTCTACGACGTAACGATACGCACTTGGCCTTAAAGTGAATATTAAAAAATGCATATTTAATCTTAGTTAGTTACCTATTTCAGCGGTATACAATATTATTTGAGGAGTACCACATATGTCGCTGGTTGCATTCAGCTGCGGTGCACCACTTTTTAAAAACCTTGGTTCAAGTTACGTGAAACACCCTCTATACCGACACTGTTATTCTCTTCATGCAGTGTTTGGTTTTGGCCTACCAATTCCCGTCAACAAATCTCCATATCAAAATTGTGGAGTTGCTGGGTAACCTTCAAGCCCAGAACTCCGACGCCCGACGCTACACACTGCTCCAACGTTCTCTGACGGGGCCACAGAGTAAGATACGGCCCAATCTACAATGGTCATCGCATCTAGCGTGCTTCGCCAACGCGATCCGGTTTTCTTTAGTGGCACCGAAAACCATGAGGTCGCAGATTGGCTGTCATCCTTTTAAAGTCCGAACAAGCACGAGTTGGATAACTCTGCGAAACTGAACAATGCCCTGTTCTACCTTACGCACATCGTAAACGTTTTACTCCATAACTAAAAGTGACAGCCCTGTATTTGGCAGCCCTGCAATGTATGTACAAGCTTCGTGTCGAGCAGCGCCTACGTGCTCGTGCGGACCAGCAGGGAAAACATTCTACGAGCTATATAGAAGACATCATTGGTTTTTGCAAGCGCGTAAATCCTTCCGTGATTGAACGAGACAAGATCACGCACCTAACGAAAGGCACAGGCAACAATGACCTTAAACACTGCTGCTGGCTAAGGAGCCGTACACGGAGCAGAGCTCGTGAACTTGTGCCAGAGCTTCGACGGCTGTCGATGGCACTAGACGATTCTCTCGACGGTTTGGCCAACTGGTGGCTACCACAACGCTGTTGTCACAAATAAATCAACTTTGAAAGGAACTTGTGCGTGAAGAAGTTCCTCGCCAGCTATCCTGTTTGCGAACCACGCAAGTGCCTACGCCCTCTCTGGCTCCGACAATTCGGCAGGTAATTCAGGAGCACGTCTCCGCGGCTGGGCCATATGCTTATCAGTGGACTCCTGTCGCCGCCCCACTTACACAAGTGGATGCCGTTGCAAAGACAAATAGTGTACTAGATTTCGCCCCTCAGCAACCTATTTGACCGCTAGCGACGCTATGTCTAGCACACAGCAACAGTAGGAAAATTCATGGCGCAGTGTAGACAACCGTCCTATGTGCTACGCTTGCGGAATTCCGGGCCTTGTTGCGGCTTCTCTTGCCGGCCATTCGCGGCGACCGCCGAGTGCACCAAGATAGCCTGCTTACTTCTTTCGGCCCCCATAAAGCACGCGACAAGACCTGCGCCCTAAAGTTTACCCACGTCACCCCCAGCACACTCTCAATGTCCAGCCCTTCGCTTTTGGTAGATCACCCTCGCCCTGCCGCCCTTGTCTTTTATCCATGCGTCACCGACCCAGTGCTATTCAGGCGGAAAACTGACTGCCACAGTTGCCCAGGCACGAACTGCGTCATTGTCTACTTGTCTAAGCCCTGGCTTGTTCTCCACCAATGTTATTGAAGTGTTTCTTGAAGGTGTACGAACTCTTGCGCTCAAGGATACTGGTGCCACTATTTCTATTATAAGTCAAACGATGTCGCTAAATTGGTAAGGTAACGACGCCACGTTTAGAGCTTTCTCTCTATACTGCGAGTGATCAGAACATTCAACCTGTTGTTGCGTGCACAGCCAGGTTGCTCATCCAAGACGTGCTATGCAGCATTGAGTTTCTTGCGCTGGCTTTATGGTCGCATGATCTGATCGTTGGGTGGGATTTTTTGTCCAGTCATCAAGCTTGTTATTTACTGCTCTCATGCTCAAGTAGAGCTCACTATATTTCGCGGCATGCCTTGAGCCGGTGTGGCCATTCCTAGTGATGGCAAGCTTGTCGTCGCCGCCAATACAGACTTTCCATCCTACCGCACCATCACTGTTCCGTTTACTGTACTGCTCTTTCCTACGGGAACGCTCTGCTCACGCCATCTGATGTATTTAGTCGCGCCAACATATATCGCTGCCATTGCCTGTTCTGGCGCTTCAACAGCATGTGAATGGAATACTTATTTGCAGCCTAACCTTATGCCCTCTCAATTTGTACCTTAGTGAAGCGCTTGGCCACATGCAGCCTGTTGACAGTGATGTTCCCGAGCCTATTGATCGGCGCGAGACCTACACAATACCTCAGCTGAACGCACTGAATTCTGAGCCTGCATTCAACCTCGTACCGTCTGATTTTTTTATCATTCCATCGACCGCGATGTCGCTTCGGCTCAACTGGCGCAGCTTCTTGATGCAGGAACTCAAACCCCTTTGCTGCAGCCCCTACCATCTGTCACTTGTAATTACGGATAAAGTTGACGACGTGCCTCAGCGCGGAATGATAAAATCTTCCTGTATTCCTTTGCCCTCCCATGCATTGTGCAAACAATCACCGCATATCCACGACGTGAATGATGATGAGTGGGCGAAGCACCGGGGGATCATTCGGGTAAACCAGAGCTACGGACCAGAGATAAGGCGAGCGCGCGTCGGGAACGAATGCTTTTGTGCACCGCAGCGCCCCTAGCTACGGACGAGAGAGAGAGAGAGAGAGCGCGTCGAGAACGAGAGAGAAAGAGAGCGCGCGTCGGGAATGAACGCCCTTGTGCACCGCAGCGCCCTTAGCTACGGATGAGAGAGAGAGAGCGCGCGTCGGGAACGAACGCCCTTGTGCACCACAGCGCTCCTAGCTACGGACGAGAGAGAGAGAGCGCGCGTCGGGAAATCAGAGAGAAAGAGAACGAGAACACAGCTGCGCCTCTAGCGGGAGCGGCGAGTACTAGTGTGGCTACAACGGCGCGACGGCGGACCTAAAATAAAGAGAGCTCGGTTACATTCTGCACGGACTACCGTTGCCCGAAGAGCAATGCTCGGAAATATTTTTACGGATGAGATTGGTTTATTTGCAAGATGATCGAAAGGGCGTAGAGACGAGATCGCAGGCAGTCAGGCATCTTCTAACGCACGCGCAGTTCTTCAATCTCCTCTTCTTCGGCTCCACCGCGCAGCGTAACATTTTCTTCCGGCGCAGACGAAGCTCGCCGAGCGAGTTAAGGAGCCACATGGTTGGTACCGCTTCATTCGGGAACCCTATGATGGTAGGGCTTCAGGCGGGCCACATGAACCACTTGTGTCTTCCACGACCGGCGATTACTGGAGGTCAGTTTTGCTATGACGTAGCTGACGTCACTTAATCGGTTTAGTATCACGAATGGACCGCTATACGTTGAAATAAACTTGCGGTACGAACCATTCTTCCGTATAGAGGTGTCCACAGTAAAACGTGATTGCCTGGAGCGAAAATGACAGGTCGTCGCCGAGTGCCCTTGGTTGAAACTTGCGAAGTGTCCGTAGGCGAGCAAGCCGACGCACTTCTTCAGCACGACACAAGTGTTGGATGTGTCTTCGTTCAGGGTGAATGGCAAAATTGTGTCCTAGAAACTTTGGGGACTGCAAGCATACAAGAGATAGAAAGGCGCATACCCCGTTACTTCGTGCTTGGCTGTATTGTATGCGAACGTGATGAAGGGCAGCACGGAATCCCAATTTTTGTGATCAGCCGAGACGTACAGTGACAACATGTTGGTATGAGTACGATTCTTGCGTTCAGTGAGGCCATTTGTTTGCGGGTGGCATGGCGTTGAATGGCGATAAGTAGAACCGCAAAGGCGCAGCCGATCTTCAACAACGTCGAAGGTGAATTGCCGTCCACGGTAACTTATCACAACACGTGGAGTGGCGTGGCGCAGGATGACAGAATGAAGGAGAAAGCACGACAAATCGGCGGAAGTAGGAGAGGTAAGCGCCGCAGTCTCAGTATAGCGCGTCAAGTAGTCGACGAACACAATAATCCAGCGGCGGCCGGTAGAGCTCTTGGGAAAGGGGCCCAGCAAGTCTATGCCAACTTTTTCAAATGGTAAAGCACGAAGTTTCACTGGTTTCAAAAAGCCTGCAGGAGACGTCGCCGGCTTCGTATGACATTGGCAACCTGGACAGCTGACAACGTATTGTCTTGTGCTCTTCCATAACTTCGGCGAATAAATTTGCTGGAGTAATCAATGAAGCGTGCGGGCAAAGCCCAAGGGACTCGGTGTGATATCGTCATGCATAGAGCAAAGAATCGCAGTACGCAGGCGTTCGGGAACGACTAGAAGCAACGAAGCGCTGTCAGCAGAGTAATTCTTTTTGTAAAGCAGGCCGTCACACAGCGTGAATGGCGTGGTCTGATCTGGCGTGCGGGCAGCCTCCAATAGGGGTATTAGTGTACGATCGCGACATTGTTCACAGTTTAAAGGTACTGACGTCAGGAAACTCAGTAATGCTGGCAAGACAGTCGTCGAAGTCGTCGTCACTAGCATTGGAGTGCGGCGACAGAAGACGAGACAAGCAGTCGGCATCGCTATGACACCGACCGCACTTGTAGGCGACAAAAAAGTTAGAACTTGATGAGGGCTAGTTGGTTCATAAACATTCAGTTGGCAGTCAGCGCTTGTCCTGTGGTCTTCGTTCCTTTCTCGTCTTTGTTTATTACTCGCTGTTACTTCATACCTTTGCTCAACAGAAAAGTTGTATTCCTGAAGGCGTAACGCCCAGCATGCCAGCTGCCCAGAAGAATCCTGCAGTCTAACAAGCCAGCAAAGGGAATGATGATCCGTCACTATCTGGAAATGGCGACCGTGCAGATATGGCCGCACTTCTGGATGGTGAAGACTACTGCCAGGCATTCCAATTCAGTGACAGAGTAATTTCACTCCGCTTTCGTCAGTGTCCAACTTGAGTACGCAACGGCGTGCTGGCGCCGATGATGAAGTTGAACGAGGACGGCAGCGACGTCCACACCGCTAGCATCAGTGTGTAGCTCAGTCATGGCCTCGGGATCAAAATGGCGCAAGACCGGCCCAGAGGTTAGTAAGTACTCCAGCTGACGGAATGCGTCCTCGCACTCTCTAGTCCATACGTACGAAATGTCTTTATGAAGGAGGCACGTGAATGGATGAGCAAGTTGGGCGAAATTCTGAATAAACCGGCGGAAATACGAACACAGGCCCTGAAAACTTCGGAGGTTCTTCGCTGTCTTCGGTTGGCGGAAATCGCGCACTGCAGCAATCTTTTCAGGGTAAGGTCGCATACCATCTTTGTCGACGAGAAAACCGAGAACGAGAGTTTGGCGCTCACCGAAGTGACACTTCTTTGAGTTTAAAAGCAGTCCTGCATTTTGTATGCGGTCCAGTACGACGCCAAGTCGCTGATTGTGCTCCTCGAGTGTTTCTCCAAAAATGATTACATCATCGAGATATAATATGCAGATCTCCCATTTTAAGCCGCGTATCACTGTGTCCATAAACCTTTCAAAAGTTTCTGGCGCGTTGCATAAACCGAAAGGCATGACATTAAACTCGAAGAGTGCGTCTGGGGTCACAAAGGTAGTTTTTTTTTTCCTTATCAGTCGGGTACATCGGTATTTGCCAGTATCCCGATCGTAAGTCAACGGAGGAGAAGTAGGAGGCTGCATGAAGGCAATCGATAGCATCGTTGATGCGTGGCAGAGGGCATACGTCCTTCTTTGTGGCGGCTTTAAGTCTTCGATAATCAAAGCAGAACCTCCAAGAATTGTCCTTTTTCTTAACTGGTATCAGTTGAGCTGCCCAGGGACTGCAAGACTCCTGGACAACACCTTTACGTAGCATTTCTTGAACTTCATCGTCGATTACTTTTCGTTCTGCAGGAGAGGCGCGGTACGGCTTCCGACGAATAGGCGTCGCGTGGCCCATGTTTATGCGGTGTTGCGCTCGTGAGTCAGGAAGCGAAATTGGACGCTCGTTCTGCGCGAAATCGAATACTGGCGCATCGCGTGCGAGCACCTTTTGCAATTCTGTCTGCTCAGAAGAGGATAGTGACTTGTTTGTCATCCGGGATAACTTGAAGGTGTAGACGCGAGTTGCTGCGCTCGCGTCGGTAGAAGCGTCAACAGCATCAACAGAGACAGTCGCCTCGGTGTCCAGCTTGAGAACAGTCGGCCATAAAACTTGCTACCATACGTGAGCACGACCATCTACGCATTTTATAATGGATTGAGGAACCAGGATATTTTTCTTCAAAATGGTAGTGGAGTATGACTCAATTAAACCATGACAGCGATGCGGAGGGCCATGCGTGGAAATCACTGGAACAAATGCCGCAGCTTGAGCCGGTAAAAGGTTATTATGGGACACATAAAAAACTCCCTGCGTGTCCACGTCAGTTACTTCTGGTATTGATGATATCGCGCAACTTTGAAGAGAAGTTTCGCCAGCCCCACAATCTAACAATGCCCCACATTCACCAAGAAAGTCAATCCCAAAGATGATTTTATGAGTCGTGTATTCCAAAACAATAAATTCAGTTGGAAAATCTTGTCCACCAACACTCACAAAAGCAGAGCAAACACCAACGGGCTGCAGGGTTTCACCCTCAACTCCTCGAAAAGTAGTATTTCGGTCCCACGCGAACATAACCTTCTGTCCAAGATGATTTTTAAACAAAACACTCATCCCTGAAACTGTAGCACCGGTATTCACTAAGGCATCAGTACTTAAACCATCAACACAGACACACACTTTGCTTTTGAGAATGGCGACAGGTGAAGGACTACGTGACCATCCCGCGACCTCCCCTCCATCGGTCGCACCAGCTAGTTTCCCAGCTGGAGTGGGGGTGAAAGTGAGCGACGGCGAGGCGATGGCGAGCGGCGAAAGCCGGTCGGGGGTGAAGTAAGACTGCGGTCGGAAGCTGGAGACTCACGCCGGGATACATGTTCACGCGGATGTCGGTGAAGAGGCGCAGCGGTCTGCCACGGTGGTGGTGGTGAAAAATTTTATTGAACAAAGAGAGAGGGTGAAGCCCGTGAGCTCCATGAAACTAGGTGTCATCCTTAGTCCGGGACGTCATTGGTCGAAGCCGCCACTCGAGCCCGTTGGACCAGAGCTCGTTGTTTCTCTAGTCCGGAGCTGTTGAGCACGGTCGCCTCCCAGTCCTCTCGAGTTGGGTGGGGAATAGGGGATAGATTGGGATTCTGTTAGCAGGCCCAGACCATGTGATACAGATCTCCCAAATTACCACAGTGTTGGCATTGCCCATTGATTTTGGGATCGAAATGCTTTACTATAGCTGGGCAGAGCAACGTATTAGTTTGGATGCGCCGTAGGACGCGTTCTTCAGTTTTGGATAGGCCTTTTGCCGGAGGGGGGTACACCCGGCGCTGCTCGCAGAAGTAATGTCGAATTGCACTGAACCGTAGTAGGGGAGTAGGACATTCAGCCTGTTTAGGGCAACAGGGAGGTTCCCGGGGAATAAGTGCGCGGGCTGCTGCGTCTGCAGCTTCATTACCTCGAAGGCCCTGATGGCCTGGAGTCCAGATTATTCGTTTTGGTGCGGGATCCCGATCCCTGATGCAGAGTCTCAGAATTTTGTTGGCTAGTGGAGAGATTTCCCCTGCCAAGTAGTTTTCACAAGCCCTTCGAGAGTCTGTGAATATGCATTTGGACTGAGGGTGTGCAGCCGCCAAGGCGACAGCGACTTCCTCTGCTTGGTTTATATTCGCGGCTCTAAATGAGAGTCCGTCCACCTGAGTTCCCTGATGTACAACCGCCGCCGTGTAATATCCCCTGGGCGAAGGTCCGGCTACATCCACATAGTAAACCCCAGTACGGGAGCCAAGCTGTCTTTCTTGCGCTTTGGCACGCGCCTGTCTTCGTCCTTCATGTGTTTCTTTCGTCATATTACGAGGGAGGGGGGGCACCCAGAGTTTGGTGCGCCACAGCTCTGGGATGCGCTCCGTGTGTTCAGGTTCGCAGTTGTGTTGAATGCACAGGCGTTCCAGCAGGCGACGCCCCGGGGCGGTCTGCATAAGCCGTGTGAATTGATTTGTGAGGTGCGCCTCCCTGAGCTCCTGAATAGAGTTAAGAACCCCCAAGGCAGATAGTTTCTGATTGGAAGTGCTGATGGGCAGGTCTAAGGCGCGTTTGGTTACTTTCCTGAGGATTACATCAGCCCTGTTCTCGTCGTGTTTAGTCATTCTTAAATACGGAGTTGAGTAAAGAATCCTGCTGGTTACAAAGGCGTGGGCGAGCCGAAGCGCGTCCCTACCTCGTAACCCCCCGCGTTTGTTTGAGACTCGGCGGATCATACGTCCTACCTGTTCCCCTACTTTGCTTAACTTGTCCAACGTAGTTCCGTTTTTTGTTCTGTTATTTATGAGAAGGCCTAAGATTCGGATCTCAGAGACCACCCGAATGGAACCCCCTGATAGAGTCAAGTCCAGGGTCGTTCTGTCTTTTACGTTTGCTCGGATATGTAGGAGTTCGGATTTAGCTGTAGCGCACTGCAATCCGCATTGAGTCGCGTAGGCGTCCACCATGGAGGCGGCCTGCTGGAGACGGTCTTCCATTTCGCCTATACTGCCCTGATTTGCCCAAATTGTGACATCATCGGCGTATAGTGCGTGATGTACCCCCTCTACCTGTGCCAAAACCTGCGGGAGATTCATCATAGCTATATTAAATAGTAACGGGGAGATGACCGCCCCTTGCGGGGTCCCTCGAGTACCCATTTTAAAGGGTCCATGCTCCTCATCATCTATGCGGAGAATCGCCAGCCTATCTGAGAGGAAGTCTCTGATATATGCAAAGGTTTTCCTACCGCAATGAGTGTGGCTTAAGTTGGTCAGAATGATCTCATGTTTAACATTAACTAACGCACCTTTAAGGTCGAGAGCAAGAATTGCCCTGTCATTGTGTGTCGAATAGGTGGGTTGGATGATGTCTCGATTTAGTTGAAGGAGGACGTCTTGTGCAGACATATGTGGCCTAAAACCAAACATGGTATCCGCGAAGTATCCCTTACTTTCGAGGTACGGAGAGAGGCGGTCTCTAACCATGGCTTCCATGAGTTTGCCACGGAGTACTTTAGTGCCCGCCAGATGAATACTCAGGAATTGCCGAAACGTGCTGCTGCCGTCTGCGACAATACCTGGCGATATGTTCACGGATTCCGCAGCTAAAGCAAATAGGTAGCTTGCGGTACACAGGGTTGTCATAGAATGGAGTCTGAGGCTGGTTGTATCGGGGTGAAAGGCGTTAGGGTGGTGCGGCCTGACGGCGTTCGATGTTACGCGAAGGATGCCGGAACTCCGTCGTGTCGACGCGGACACGTTCATCAAGCAAGGGCCGATTTTCGCTGTTAGTCTGCAGTTGGCAAAGTACCGGCTGTTCATTAGAGCGTGCGTCTAGTGTGCAGTGCGGGTCCTCCCGTCCTCCGTTTCTTCCTCCACCTTGTGCCTGAAAGGGCGCCAGCTCTTCCTTAACAATTTTACGTACCAACAAAGCGATGTCGTGGGAGGTGGAGATGTCCACACTTGCGACCATGGTGACGTTGTCAAGTATACCAAATTTTGGCAATACTCGTCGCGCCTTCAGCGCCTCAAAAGCACGGCAGTGACGTCTTAGATCAGGTGCGTGGTTCTTTCTGAGGAATCCAGCAGATGACTTGCCTTGGGCGCTCACTATCATCTTGCATGCTTGTGTCATGGCTGGCGCCAGCTGCTTGCGGTTCGTTCATGTCCGTGTCTTCAGGCGGCAGTCCGACCTAGCGCCGACTTCGTCGGAGGGTGCGTAGAACGAGGTTGTCCAGATTGATTACCCCGCACCCTCTACCAAAGTTCTTACGGATGAGATGGGTTTCTTTACAAGATGATCGAGGGGGCGTAGAGACGAGATCGCAGGCAGTCAGCCATGTTATAATGCACGCGCAGCTATTCAATCTCCTCTTCTTCGTCTCCACCGCGCAGCGTAACAATATGTTTATCTTTTTGGCCGAATAAACGAAGTCCTTAAATGTCTAGAAGGTGCTGCACTTTTCTTCCTGGACTTGCGATTCCCAATGCCCAATGATCGTCCTAAAAAGTGTCCTTTACTCGAGATGGCCTGCACTAATTTGCAGACATGTCATTAGGACTTTGCAAGGCGCCCGCCACAATCGAATGAATGATGAACAGATGGGCAGCATTCTACGCAGCCTCACCTCGAAGATATGTTGGTGGTATCACCGTTATCACCCCTGATTTTACAAGACATCTCGCCCCTCTACGCACTATTCTCCGCTGCCTTACAAACACACGCCTTCAGCTTAGTCTTTAGAAGTATCACTTCAGGGCTCACTGACTGGTCATACTTGGTCACGACATCTCAAAAGACAGAATTATCTGATACCCTGAAACACTGCGTGCTATTCACGAGTTTCACAA
The DNA here is from genome assembly GCF_013339745.2 of Dermacentor silvarum. Taxonomy (NCBI): domain Eukaryota; kingdom Metazoa; phylum Arthropoda; class Arachnida; order Ixodida; family Ixodidae; genus Dermacentor; species Dermacentor silvarum. The sequence continues at coordinate 95,206,976 of NC_051157.2, forward strand.
GCCGTCGATGCTGTCAAAAAATTTCGAAGCATTGTGGGCTTGTGCTGATATTTTCGTCACTTTGTCCGAAGTTTGGCCTCCAATATGTCACCACTTACAAAGTTGCTGGCTGACGTTGGCTACCATTCTCACTGAACACAGGCCTGCGACGAAGTCTTTAAGACACTGGGCCGTCTACATACTTCACCACCAGTACCATGACACTGTGACTTGACTACGCCACCCGAAATACATACGGATGCCAGCGGGGTCGGTCTTGGTGCTGTTCTCTGGTAACGTAAGCCCAGCTTCCCTGAGAATGTTGCTGCCTATGCAAGCCGCTGCCTCACCAAGGGGAAAGCGAGTTACTCGAGCACCGAAATGGGTGTTTGCAATTGTGTGGACGCTAGAAAATTGGAATTCCTGTTTGTGCGGCAAGGCTTTCAACATGGTGACCCATGAGCACAACTGTTGGTTGACTTCCCTAAAGGAATCCCTCTGGCGGGCTGAAAACGTATCAGCGGCTCTGCCAATACTACTATACTGGCGGGGGATGTATACTTTTCTCCATAGATACATTCCGTCGTGTCCCAAATGTTAACGATGGAACGCGTTTCACCATACGCGTGGTTCGCTGCAGCCTTTACCATCTCCTGCCTGCCCTTTTGTCCGTGTTAAAATTGACCTATATGGACCACTTCGGTGCTCTGTTACTCGCAATAGCTGGAAAATTGTCGCGTTGGACGATTGAACACGATGCTCAAAAACAGCTGTAGACCCTCCGACTGGTGCCAGTCAACTCGCCTTCATCTTAACCCATTTTGTTCTCCATCGTGGAGCGCTACCGTAATGATTGAGTAGTAGAAGTCGTGTGTTTTTGTCACCGTCATTCAATATCAACTCCGCTCGTGGCGTACTGTGGACTGCAGATCTACTGCCTACCACCCTCAGGCCAATCTCCAAACGGAATGTTCGCGATGTAAATTGATTCCAATCATTCCAATTCGGACGTCATTCTCTCCTTTTTGATGTACCCATTTAACCCCGCGACTAAGTCCACCAAAAGCTTTTCACCATTTTTGATTTTATATGGCAATGAACTATCCTCCACACATCACACAATTGTACTTTACCGCCCGGACTACACCAAATTCAGCCTAGTTGCTCTTACAAGTTTTACAGCTGCTCTTATAGTCTTACAGGTCTTACAGCATTCAGAAGACCACCGTCAGCTTACCCGCTCATTCACGTCCAACTATCAAGGTCTCCAGAAAAGTCAGAGCCCTTCCTCCCTGTGAAGAGGCAAGTCCAGCGAAGCTGGTGCTGTGGTGGGTTTTACTATGTCGGGGTTTAACTATATTGGGGATTTGCCACGTTGAATTTGGCTACAAAATGGTAAACTGATCCCTTCGCTACGTACTCGCGAAAGAGGCTTCGGTGCCCGCTCCGAGTAGCACAATGGGGTATTCTTTAACACTTAGATGATGGCTATAAAATGCCAGGCTCTGAAAGAACTGGCTTGGCGTCCACGGCCGGCGGCGTCCTAGCGCGTTCCTCACTCTTGTACGACGTTCCCAGCCAAGAGTCGTTGACCAAAGCTCCGTATGGCTCATTCACGCTAAGTCTGCCGATTGTTGGCCACAGTGTTTTAAAAAAAGTCCTGCGAACTGCTGTTGCCAACAGTCGGCAGACCAAAATCGGTGTCGTGTCGGCCTAGTGCGAATTAGCCTTATACACAACCAACGCTAACGTGAACTCCTCTCATACCCCACTCCCCGTTGACCTAGCTTTTCGTAGACAGGTAGGAGCCGGAGAGAGCCGGCGGCACAGGCGACCGAGGTTGGCAGGGCTGCGCGTATGCGCTGCCATTGGAGAGCGGGCACACACGCGCATAGTCAAGCGTGGCAGCCGCCTATCTCTCCCCCGCCATCGGGCCTCCGCGCCATGCGGTCCTCTCCTTCCTTCCATTTATCAGTGGCCCTGTCAATAGACGCACGGGGAGCTGCCGGAGGGGCGAGGGAAAGAGCACGCGCCAGCACACAAGGCGGAGGAACGCAAAAGCGCCGCCGGCCTATCCTCGCTAGCCTCCCAGCAGGGCTCAACTCTAGTCGGGCGCAACTTCCAGCAGGCTCGCCGCGCTAACCTCGCAGCCGGGCCCAACGGTACTCAGGGGGGAACGTGGCATAAACGAAGGTCCACTGACGCAAGAGAAGTGAGAGAGAGAGAGATAGGTTGTGGTTGTCAAGAGGAAGAGGCGCAGAAGAGAGATAGCGGAGGGCCATGCCAGCCGGGAGGGAGGAGGGGCCGTGGGGTCAAAAAGACGACGATGCTCAAGCCAATGTTGGTGATGATAGTTTTTAAACGTAAAGCATTTCTTGGCAAACATTTCCTACTTTGAAAGTATCTATCTATCTATCTATCTATCTATCTATCTATCTATCTATCCATCTATCCGCCTACGTCTTTGTGCTCTCTTGGCCGTTTCGTTGCCTTGGTACGTGCCAAAATTGGTATACTGTGACAAGAGTATATGACGAACATAAATGATATGTCATGACATGAATGTCATGACATGCGTTTCATGTAGGTCACAAAAGAGCCGCCTACGTCTTGGTGCTCTCGTAGTTTAGTTAACTTGGTAGGTACCAAAATTGGCATAGTATGACAGGAGTCTAAGACGAACATACGTCATAGGTCATGACACAAATTTCATGACATGCTGACATGCGTGTCATGTAGGTCATGATAAGGACCCAGTAAAAACGGATTAGCACTCACTGAAATGTGTTAGGACGTGGGTACTAAGTGAAGAAAACACTAAAGGATGGTGGTAGAAATCATACTCATGAGCACGTCTCACAAAAAATGACAATGACTCAGCTAAAAAAAGATGAACGCTCAAAAGCCACGGAAATGGGTTCTGACGTGGGTACTAACTGAAGGAAACACTAAAGAATTGTGGTAGAAGTCATAGTCATGAGCATGACTCAGCAAAACATCAATGACTTAGCGAAAATGGATTAACACTCAAAAACCACTGAAATAGGTTCTGCCGTTGGTACTAAGTGAAGGAAGCACTAAAGGATGGTGGTATAAGTCATAGTCATGACCATGACTGAGCAAAAATGACAATGACTCAGCGAAAAAGGATTAGCACTCAAAAATGTCCCAGTTTCACCCGGAAGGCGAAGCATCAATTGCGATAGCAAATTAGCAAACTACTATAATTACGGAGTAAGCATAGTAGTTTTACCAACTGTATAAACTTGGACATGTAGCTGCACCAGCAACGTTCAGAACTGTTGTTGACGCCATCGGCGTTTTGCCCGCGTTCACACCGAACGCGCGCGGCATTGGGCACTGTTGCCGGTTCCTCTGGCAGCTGCTCGGAGGTTGTCGACGAGATCAGAGCGAGACACACACGGCAGCGTTTTGCACGCGTTCGGTGCGAACGCGTGCAAAACGCTGCCGTGTCTCGCTCTGATCTCGTCGACAACCTCCGAGCAGCTGCCAGAGGAACCTCGGGGGTTTTCGACGATAGCGCCAACCTTTCCCTTTCCCTCAAGAACCACTTATCATCATCATCATCGACGAGATCAGAACGAGACACTCGTCGAGCAGCATTGGAAGTCTTTACCACCTTCTCGCCTCGCAAGCTTTTTATATAAATACGTATTTGGTGCCGCAGATAAACGTCGCCTCCCCTCCCCCCCCCCCTCCCTCCCGTCCCACCACGGCCTTTCGCGTGACGAAACAAGTCACGTTTGCTCTCCGCCGTGCGTTAGCTGCCCGTGAAAGCGCGCATCCCTCGCGCGGTTTCACTCGCACATGCAGCATACAATGCGCGGCGACTATTTCATCGCCATTGGACGTGATACGGAACTTTGCGGCGACGCCGACGGCAGAAATGCACTTGGAGTGTCCATATAGTTGCTATCGCAAAAAAACAAATAATGAATGAAATGGGTTGGGACGTGGATACTAAGTGAATGAAACACTAAAAGATAGTGGTAGAAGTCATAGTCATGAGCATGACTCAGCAAAAATGAGAATTACTCAGCGAAAAAAGATTAACACTCAAAACCAATGAATGGGTTCGGACGTGGTACTAAGTGAAGGAAAAGGCTAAAGTTTGATGGTCGAAGTCATAGTCACGAGCATGACTAAGACTTTCGCCTTAAGGTCTCTTCGGGGTAGCTAAAGAGACTCCTGAGGAATCATGACATGAATGTTATTACATGCGTGTCATGTAGGCTATGAAAGAGTCGGCTACGTCATGGTGCTCTCATGGTTCTTTCGTTAACTTGGTAGGCTCCCTGCACACTGCTTTGCATAACATCGATTCACACAGGGCATGGTATCTTCCGGCTTTTAAATGCGAAGCATTTCTTGGCGAACATTTGCTACTTTGACAGTATCTATCTATCTAGACGCCTCCATCTTTGTGCTCTCATGGCCGTTTCGTTAACTTGGTATGTACGATATTGGCATACTGTGACAAGAGTATATGACGAACACAAATGATATGTCATGACATGTGATGAATGCCTGTCATGTAGGTCATGACAATGACCCAGTGAAAAAGATTAACACTCAAAAACAACTGAAATGGGTTCGGACCTGGGTACTAAGTGAAGTAAATACTAAAGGATGCTGGTAGAAGTCATAGTCATGAGCATGACTCAGCAAAAATGACAATGACTCAGCGAAAAAGGATTAACACTCAAATACCACTGAAATACGTTAGGAAGTGGGTACTAAGTGAAGGAAAAGGCTAGAGGCTCATAGAGTCATGCTCATAGTCATGAGCATGACCAAGACTTTCGCCTTAAGGTCTTTTATGGGTAGCTTAAGGAACTCCTGAGGACTCAGGACACGAATTTCTTGACTTGCGTGTCATGTAGGTCATGAAAGAGCCGCCTACCTCTTGCTGCTGTCATGGTCATTTTGTTAACTTGGTAGGCTCCCTACACACTGCTTCGCATAACGTCGATTCCCACCGGGCGTGGGATCTGCCGGCTTTTTTTTTTTTTCAACACGCGGACGTGATCCTGGGGGCTCTAGCCCTTAACAGCTTCTCTTTAATATCACCGCCACAACGATCAGCCTTTGCACACTTTAGTCATACACTCTCTTGCCTCACTCCGCCAACTGCCACACTCCTCTGGCATCACTCTTGCGCTTACTGCCATGTATCAGGGCCCATACCGCATCATCTAGTGCCATTCTACTGTCACCATTGTCATTCAGCCGGTCAAGCCATTCTCGCAGAAGCCCTGTGTTGGTCGTTAGGCCGTCCACATCAGCAGCCTAAAGCCGTATCACTATTCTGTCATTCTGTCATCGCCTTGTGTCGCCAGGATGGTTCCCCTTCACCGCCATGGTTATTGTAGTGAAAAGGGCGAGCTAAGACAAGGAGCGCTGGAAAATTGTGAACGACAAGAGCCGCTAGCGCAGATTGCGAGCTGTTGGTGCCAGCACTGTTGTCCTGCCACGCTGGTGTTTGGCCTGCTGCTTCCCGTCAGATAATTCCCTTATCAATTAACACACACACACGCTAACGCATGCAAGCGCGCGCACACACACACACACACACACACACACACAAATATATATATTTATATATATATATAGACAGATAGATAGACAGATAGATAGATAGATAGATACAGGACAAAATACAAATAAACAATATCTACTAACACTAAACTTTGGCAACTTTAAGTGCATATTATAATAATATTAAACTTGAATCAAGCCAAGTCGTACATGATGCCGAAGGCCAGCAGCAAAAGCTGTTAGCAGAACAGCTTGGCAAGGCTGCAGGCCCCTCCAGTGGCACGAATTCAGCAACGAGAAAACAATTGGCTGCATTTGTAGGGAAAAACTTCGGCGCTTACTGAATATATGTATGTTCAGGTCAGTGCAATGCGGGCTATTCAAACTAACACCGGGTGATACGTATTCAACATTTGCTTAATATCTGGAGGTATGGTAATTAAAATATTTCTTTGGGATTGGTAGATTTCTTAATATGATTTTAGGTAGTGATTCGGCAAGAAAATGAATATTTGATAGAAATTTTAACCGAAAATAATGTTTCTTTCCAATGCAAGAGTAAAAATTTCACATCCGCGGAATTGATGACGTGTCCCTAATATGTACAAAGTCGGCAATGCAAATTTTGGCAGCCTATTTAGGTTTGGCGTATTTTATTCATAAAACAGATAGGCTACTTCCGAATGGGCGCGACTGTAACGACCTCGCTAACACTCGTTCAGCGAAGTAACTCTTTATGCCTAACCATCGCACGGACATACAGGACCGAGTTTTCTGCATGATAATAACACTCGCTGCATGTTCCAGTGGTGGTCCCGTGGCCCAATCCATCGAAGCAACCAATGTGTAACTAACGTGCTAATGCGGTCGTCCCATTGCGAACTCTACTACATTCCTAATACTTCATGCTTTCTCGGATTAACAAAGTCGGGAACGAGTCTTCACGGATCTCATACGTACCATTGTACCCGATGAGCTGCGGTAACTGTTTTGAGTGTGACCCAGCCAGTGTCTCTCTGTGAACGCGGAGAGCGATAAAATAGAGTAGATGGTGCAACAGGTGCAGCAGGTCACGCTGCGTGGAGCCGGTGCCAACCTTGTATCCTTTGCTGCGACGCTGTGCGCTTTTTCGCTAGCAGCTGTTTAATTTCCGCCGAAGGTGGAACAAACAAGCCAGTTATGGCTTTTAACTGCGTCTGTGGCAGTGTATAGGTAATGCAAGTTACGCTAGCTAGGCTTTGTGTTAAGCAAGCCAGGCGTGCCGGTAGTCGCAGTAGATATTGTGTTGTCGTCGTTGTACTGAATAAGTCTGGAGCATATCATACGTTGGGCATTGGGCATCAATCGGATGGCTCAGAGAAACGCACAGGAAGAGGCACACTAACAAATGGAAACTACCAAATATAGATAACAAGTGTATTGTGTAGGAGGATGAAAAAAAAAATAACCCCAAACGCTGAATTTCGTAATCAGGATTCTCTTACTTTAGCGAAACATTTGTAGGTAAAAAAAATGATCGAAGGTGTAACCTCGGGATGTACGATTTCGTATTTCATGTCTGGCAAAACTCTTTGCGCCAGGAATATAAAAGATGAAGTAGCCATTAGTGATGAAAGCAAAGATGAAAAAGCAGTCACTACAGCAATCATACACTACGGTGCATAGGCTGTTGCATCTGGCTATAAAGTTTCCATGTGGTTCCCATTCACAATTGCCCGGTTATTGCCCCTGTAGAAACATCCTGACGATGATCGAAGCTGTGTACGGGAGGCGGCCACCTAGTAACGCTCGTTGGAAAGTGTACAGCTCATAATTAGATACGTGGTTCCATGTTCCCCGAATATTTCCTTGCAATACAGCCTTGCTGCAGACAATCGATCGTTGAAATTAATCGTCAATCTTCGAGACTTGGCTCACGACGTTACCAAGTTATAGTTTATTGGTGCTAGCAACACCGAGAGCCTGAATACAGCTTTAGGTGCTTTCAAGGTATCGTGCCGCCGCTAAAAGCCTTTCAGCCTAAGTCGAATGCGATAACGTAACCAGCATTACAGTCCCTATAGCAACTTATCTTTCCATCTCGCTTGAACAGTCTGTACCGTCTGAGTGGTTGTTCGGGCCCACAGCAAGCACTTATCAATTGGTATCAAGTAAGTGAGCGGCGGTTCTTTCGGAGTGAGGAAGCCGGTTCTCTCTCCTAGAATGAGCCGTGCCGAACCGTTCCGTCAGAGCTGGGTCTTCTGCTGGGTTTCGATGTTTTGCGATTTCTGACCGACGAATGGTGGCCAGTGTGGGCCGACTCGCGCTACTGGTACTCGCTCGCAGTGTGTGGTGTGCGTCCCCTTGGTTTTTGTGCATCTTATGGTGTGGCACCCGATACCACCGAGGGTAGAAGTAAAGAAGTATTAATTGGCAAAGGATGGTACCGTTCGTTGCCTGCTGCTGTTAGAATGATGTCGCACGACTCTCACCAATCGCACATCGTGCGCTGGTCCAATAATAATTCGAAGATGGTCTTCCGTGTCTTTAAAGGGCCCCTAAACCACCTCAGATATTTTTTGAACATTTCAAGTAAACGAGCATCGAGTTCAGAATGCCGTCACGATCAACGATGCCAAATGCTGCAGCGCTACGCGCCGAGGGAGCGCCACAAAAAAAAAAAAAAAAAAAAAAAAAAAAAAAAAAAAAAGCCGTTCTCCTCCCCTTGCCTTTCCGGTATCCCCAGCGGTCGTCACGATGTCAGCAGGGGGAATCTGGTGATGTCAACTGCGGAAACGATGTCCATTGGTTGAACAAGAACCTACGATTGCCGGTTAGCCTGCCAGCAGGTACGCACGCTTTCTGCTCTTCCTCGTCGTGTTGCTCGTTTGTGCGCCCTTGCTAATCGGTAATTACAGCCCGCAACGCAAGTGCCAAAGCGCTCGTATTCCTGCACCGTCGTGCTTAACAGTCTGATTAGCTGCGCGAACAGAGTGCGACAGTGTTGGCCTTCCCAGACGTGCGCGCAACACAGGGTCTATAGCGGTACACTTCGCATAACACGGGCTGCACCGCAGCAACAGCGGGTAGCCAAGAAGCGCTTAGTCCACGTTACCGGCACGGTAACTCATCGCACGCCGTCTGCCATTCGCGGGCCGCCGTTCGACAGCGGTTCTTGCTCGCGAACGGCGAGATTTCCATGCCGTACGTAGAGAGGATGAGACCGGAACTCATTTGTGCGGCAGATTCACCGCCGCTGATCGCTCGACGGCGCCGATATCGTCGCTAGGCATTTTCTGGTTCCCTTCAAAGCTAAAACGGGCGGCACTTTGAAATGAAATACCGACGCCCACAAGCCGCAATATTTTCTTATCGTTGTTATCGCTCTTCGCAATACTTGTACACAAAGAAGAAAAATACGCTGATATTATAGCGGCGCCGTCGGCTGCGATGTGAGCACAGCCGAGCCCGTCGTCTCCCGGCTGCAGCTGATGTTTTCGTTGCCGGTGGCGGAGGTGCGCAGGTTCGCGGTCGTCGATTGGGCCATTGATGGTGCAGCGGGCGGGGCACAGGCCGAACTGCCGTCTACTTTGGACACCTCTCGCGCGGCAGACGTTCTACGGCACTGGCGCCGGTTCGCCGTCGGTATATGTGCCGCTAGCGCGCGGACGTGACCGGAAGTATGCAGTGTTTTGAGAAGCGCGTTGGCGATGACGTATGTCACGTGTACCTTTCGAGAAGCACTCGGCGAGGAGGGGAGACCAGCCGATGAGGAGAGTAGCGAAGGAAAGAGCGAAACGAGCGAGGGCAGTTTTAAATGCAGAGCATTTTAACTCACATGTAGCGTGCGCCGTCCGTCCGCAACAGTTCGAGTACAGGTGCGCCCTCTCCCCAACTCCTCCTCTCCGGCATCACGCTTGCAGCACATGTGCAGCGCGCGAAGCGTCGTAGTTGAGTCGCGCTCCGGCGCTGCAAGCACCGTAGCAACAGCAGGTGCTGGCGTGATAGCGCGCCCTCTCTCTACCCCTTCTCCCTCTAACAACTTTACGTTACCTACTTACGATTCTCTCTTCTCTCTCAACCCAGACCACCACCACCACACCATCACCACCACCACCACACCAACAACACCAACACCACGGAACCCCACTATGCTCTGCATTTACACGTGTTCCTCGCGCGGGGGCTTGCGACGGAGCTTTTTCGATTATCAAACGAGTGTAACTCCGCTATTACGGCACCATATCGAAAAATTCTCGCGGCTACGTGTTCGTTGTAGACTCGTGCACAACTGCAACACCACAATTAAATTTCGACCTCTGGGTGGTTTAGGGGCCCTTTAACGACAAGAGGTGAACGTACAGTTTACGTCCTGGTCTTTATTTGTGCTAATTAGTGTAGTCATGAAAATGTCGCCCATGACATCCACTTCAGTGCATTTTCTTAGCGTGTATCATTAGCACGTCAATAAAACGAGGCCAATGATCTGTTGTGTTGTAATAGAACTTCATTTCTTTTTCTTTCTTTTTTTTTGTCCTGGTTTATGATGGCATGATCGCCAGTATCGCGCGTGCACTCAAGAGAAAAAAAACGAAAGGTACGTGCGGCAGTTTTGTGGATCTTTCGTATGATTTTTGTATTGTACTTCAAGAAATGAGTTCTACATTCATTTTGCATGACGTTACAGCTTACTAATATTATAGTGAACGTACGTATGTGAATAAATGAATAAATTTGAAACATAATGTACCATCATTTTGTGTTCTTAGTTTGACAAAATTTGATTTTAAAGTACCACAAAAAGGACAAGCTTCTGTAATGACGATGAAGTTACATATATTTCTTTCAGAAAAAAGTACGTCGCATTCTGCCTGTCACAGTATCATAAGCATTTTATCCCCAATATCAGAAAAGAAAGCTTCATTACAACTAAAATTCACGCTTTTATATATGTTAATATGTAAACGAAGAAGAAATCTAACCAGCCGTAACCTAACGAATGATGCCAGTTTATTTCCTGACACACAAATATATACATAGGAACAACAACACCACAGACGTTCACAGGGTTTCCAGACAGGATACCAGAAGACAGAATACCTGAGAACACAGAGTACGGTTTCAGTATCCAGACAGGATACCGAAACCGAAACCAAAACAAACGACACAACATATCCCTCCCCCTTAACCTTTCAAGGTTTTAGTAAGCTGTTAGTGGGTTAGTATTGCAAGGTGGATTGTACATTAACAACTCGGTCTCATAATGGAAACATAATGAAATAAAAAGAAACTGACTGGTCAACCGCGGCACCTAAAATTCTATATGAAACATTTCACAACTCCATTCCCTCCTCCAAAAGTTCTCTGTACAAAATGTTTAAAACAACACAGGCCTTACGAGAAAAACAAAAATAATAGAGTTTTCACACATAGTTGCCGTTACGTTTCGGAGGTTGTCTTGCCCGTGGCGATTGGACGCGAACAGGAGCCGGACCCGGTTGTGGTTCAGGGGGGCCCAGGCTGGGAGTAGCGCGGTTGGCCACATCAGCAAGAAGAGGCGCACCTGCTTGTGGCTCAGGCGTGTCTACAGAGTCGAGAGCAGCACGGGTGGCCACAGGAGCAGGCAGAGACGGAGCCGCCGCTTGAAATGCCTCAGGAGCAGCGGGTAGCTCTGAGTTCCCCGGGGACGGGAACCTCGATGTGTTAGCCTCTGGCGCGTTCCAGGTCTCCTCTGAACGCAGAGCACGGGGACCCGAAGGGACTTTGGCAAACTTGGATGCATTTCAGATCCTGCCATCATCGAGGCGGAAAGAGGACTGTCTGCGCTATCCCAGCACTTTGCAGGGACTGCCAAACGAGGAGTCTCCCTTAAAGATGATGGAGGCTTCCTCACCCGGACGAAATCGCTGACTGCGACGTTGGTCTTCTTCGCGACTCGACGAAGATCTGTCCACTTCTTGCTGCTCTCTTGCTTATGCTTCACCCGACGACGCAGTTGATGGAGCTCGGTAGCTGGGTCCTTGAAGAAGGAAGACGACGGGTGCCCAACGAGGCCCAGACATGTTCTGGGCAGCCTTCTATGCAGAAACAAAGCCGGGGTGACTCCCGTGGTCGCATGGGGTGTGCACCGGTAGATGCCAAGGTATTCTATTACCGCTGGGCGAAGTGCCCGATGTTCCAGCAAAGCTGTCTGCACGAAGTTCTTGAAAACACGGTTGAATCGTTCTACAAGTCCATTCGCCTGGGGGTAGTAAACCCCCAGGCGAATGGACTTGTCACACACAATCTCGTCGGTGTAGCAATCTCGAGAAAATACTGAGAACAGAAATATTGTCACTGTGCGCGTCAAAACCTCGCTGCAAAACTGCACTTCAGGCCACTTGGAGAAATAGTCTCTGAGGGTGATAGGGAACTTACAATCGTGCGGCGCTCTTTCCATGGGACCAATGACCTCGATAGCGACCTTCTGCCATGGGCGCTCTGGCAGGGGCACAGGTTATAGCGAAGTTACTGCAGTCTTGGCACTCTTGTCTGCAGCCTGACAGACTGTGCAGTTGTGGATGGCAATTCCCACTTGCTTGTCAATGCCAGGCCACCAAAAACGTTCTCGTAGTCACGTCTTGGTGCAAACTATCCCAGGGTGGGCTTCGTACGTAGTGGAAATGACCTGTGGGCTAAAGGAAGGAGGAACTACGAGCCATTGTCCACGCAAAAACAGGTCGTCGACCACAGACGCGCACGGTGAATAATGGCTGAAGTTCACCCGGGATGGACTTATGGAAAAGCCGAGATGATGCGACGTAAGCCCTGACTTGCTCCAAGGTTGCATCTTCACGCAGGAACATCTGGAACTGTTCTTCAGTGGGGCAAGGTGGAGCAATGAGAGACACGACCTCTTCGTTGAACGAAGAATCTTCCTGTGAAACAGACACTGGAAGGTGGGACAGTGCATCCGCGACTTGATTCTCTGACCCCTTGTGGTATTCCACCGTATAATTGTAGCGCAGAAGACGCTCTCAGCAGCGTGTGATGCGAAGGGAGCGTCTTCCGGAGCCTTGAGACGACAGAAGGGAGACCAAGGCTTGGTGGTCCATACAAAGTGTGAAACGCCATCCCCAGAGGTATGTGTGCCAACGCTCGCAGGCCCAGACACACGCGAGTGCTTCTCGTTCACCAACTGCATACTTCCTCTATGTGTAATCATAGAGGCACTGAGGCATTCAGTCATAGAGGCATTGCGTAATCAAGTAGTACTTGATGCATACGTGCATATCTTGGGAAATATCCAAAAAGATTCCACAGCTACACTGGTTCTCCACAAAAAAAGTAGAAAATTACCTACCAGGAAAGGGTTCAGGCAAGGAGACACAATCTTTCCCATGCTATTCACTGCATGCTTAGAAGCAGTATTCAAGCTCTTAGACTGGGAAGGCTTAGGAGTGAGGATCAACGGCGAATATCTCAGCAACCTCCGATTTGCAGATGACATTGTCCTATTCAGCAACAATGGAGAAGAATTACAGCAAATGATTGAGGACCCTAATCAAGAAAGTGTAAGAATTGGGTTGAAGATGAATATGCAGAAAGCAAAGATAATGTTAAATAGTGTGGCAAGGCAACAAGAATTCAGGGTCGCCAGTTAGCCTCTGGAGTCTGTAAAGGCGTACTTTTATCTAGGTCAAGTAATCACAGGGGGTCCTGATCATGAGAAGGAAATTTATAGCGTAAAAAAATTGGGTTAGGGGTGCATACGGCAGGCATTGCCAAATGCTAACTGGGAGCTTAGCACTGTCGTGAAAAGAAAAATGTACAATCATTGCATTGTACCGGTGCTAACGCATGGGGCAGAAACTTGGAGGTTAACAAAGAAGCTCGAGAACAAGTTAAGGATTGCACAAAGAGTTATGGAAAGAAATATGTTTGGCCTGACGGTAAGACACATGAAGTCAGCCGTGTGGTTCTCAGAGCAAACTGGGATTGCCAATATTCTAATGGGCATTAGGAGAAAAAATGTAGCGGGGTAGGCTATGTATTGCGTAGGATGGATAACCGGTGGACCATTAGACTTAGAGAATGGGTACTGACAGAAGGCAAGCGCAGTCGAGAACTGCAGAAAAGTAGGTGGGGTGAAGAAGTTAGGAAATTTGCAGGCGCAAGTTTTAATCAGCTAGCGCAAGACAAGGGTAATTGAAGGTTGCAAGGAGAGGCCTTCATCCTGCAGTGCACATACAGGAATAGGCTGATGATGATGATGTTCCGAAAAATGCAACAGAAGTGAACATCTATTTCACCAAACAATCTTGAAAATTATGATGATAGATCTCACCCGGCGTACAAAGCGAGAATCTGTGCTGGATGCTAGTTTCTTCTTTATCGCTTCCACTTCCGATATTACAGTGGAGTACAATGCACGGGTGACGAAACGGCGAGCCATGTATGAAATTTCAGTTATTCGTCACAGTTGCATTTCTCTCTTTTTTCGCATGCGGGTATAGAGCAATTTGTAGATAATCGCGTGGGAAAGAAATGCCTCAACAGTTCAAATCATGCAAACAACTGTAAAAAGGCGTTTCACAGCTTCGAAAAACAAAAGCCTGCAATAGTTTTCCTGCGAGCTGATCTGCGCTTCCACTTTCGTTCATTGGTAAGGCTTGATTTGCAGCGTTGCCATCACAGAAGGACGATTTTCCGAAAACGCACACTGGCAGTGGCTTACTGGCATCGTATCATTGGCTGTATGCGATTGATGAGTTCAGATGCAAGCACGAATAGGATAGAGCACTTGCAATAAGTGGTTCTTATGGCTGTTCTCCCTTAGTTCTCATGACTCAGAACTAAGGGAGCGTGGTGGGGCATCTCATGAGGGGTCGGTGATTAGTTGGGTTTTATAGAGGATACGGCTGTGTCACACAAAGGCAACGTAGCTTGACAGAGATAATGATTTGTCTTCAAATATATTTAATAAAGATAGTAACGCTAATATTTGGGGTTTATTAAGTTGAAGGACTGCTAACGTTGTGCTGCATGAGCTCAATGAAGACAATTTATGCTATGTTCAATGTGTGTGCAAACACGATGAGCTAGACGATGAGGCAGTTGTCAGCTAGGAAAGCATGACTTGAATCCGCGGTAAATGCAAACACATGCGTTCTTGAAAAGTAAAGAAAGCACGCGTAGTTGATTCTACGTGTTTAGGGTCCATGTGCTGGTGTAGTAAGGGTAATTGCCGTGAATCAAGTCGCACGATCCTGAATTGTCTCGAGAGTTATCCCTACATCAACTTTCTTGATTTACGCAATTTCGAGATGCAAATTGTTACTCTGGACAGCAAAATTCTGAAAAGTTGTTGTGATATTTTGTTACGAACACTGTTGTAAGGGGGGTAGGAGCTCGGTCAAGCTATGATTCAGTACCGTTTTTTCCTGCCTCTTTTTTCGTTGTTTTTAGCTCACATCAGGGGGGAAATTGATTGGTGATTGATTTGAAAAGGTAAGGCATCAAACACAGCAGTGATACATTGCAATTTCGACAGTAACAGGGCAATATAAATAAGGAATAGGTGGATAATTCAAAGACTAAGTTTAAGTGAATGTAACGCTCTTCCTGTCTAGCAGTTTCTAATGTCACTAATATGACGGGTCCGAATAACATCGACAACAGGTGAACACCAGAAAGTTTTAATAAAACAGCAAGTGCTAATGAATATCATCCTATTGTTTATGTTCACTGCAGGACATAGGCTTCACCCACCTCCCATTACATCTGTATTGTACCAGCTGACGGCCATCATACGCCTTGCAACGTTCCTAATTTCATCCCAACAGCTAGTTCTCTGCTGTCCCCGACTACGCCTTTCTTTTCTTGGCACCCATTTTTTAACTGTTTTTACCCACAGTTACATGGCCCCAGTTCCATTCCTCTAATCGTTTCTGTCTTGTACTCTCTTAAAAATAATGCTTATATATTTTCTTTCCATTGCTTGTAGCTCGGTCCTTAATTTTTTATCAAGCTTCTTCGCGACCCTTTAAACTTTTCCCCTATATGTTAGTACCATTATATTGAAAACAGATTGCCTTTTTTTTTCAAGAATACCACCAAACTTCCCGGTATGACTTGTTATATAAATACCGTGTGCTCTCCAACTCATTTTTATTCTGCAATTTTCCTTTTCGCTTGTTCTCGTTCTCTTGTCATTGAACCTTACCTAGTCTTCTACCATGAATCTTCAAACCTTTCTTTAAAATTGCCGGCTAAGATACGTTATCGTTTATTGCAAGTCATTTACATCATTGCTCCACAGGAGGTATACATTTACAAACTATAGGTTGTAGAGATGCTTCACATTGATCTTCACTCTGAATACTTCCCAGCCTATACATTTAGATACTCCTAAGGATGCCGTGAGTAACATTGGAGAGATTGTTTCACCCCTTGTTCTCAACCACTTTATTGTTTGATGTTTTTGTTTTTGTTTTGAAGAATTAAGGTAGCTGTAGAATATCTACAGATATTGCTATGATAGTCACGTACGCTTTCTCTACTCCTTGGCTATGCAATGGCTCAATGCAGGTGCTATGCTGGTGCAATGTAGATCTTCAGCTGGTGCTAGAGGTTAAGCAGTTACGGCGACTAGTCAACGAGTTTAGTTAGGTAATGGTGCTATTAAAATATCAGGCATTTTTCTTGCCAGGTTTGCCAGAAAAGAGCTCATTTAAAAACACCAAGACATCATAGGAATTGTGCGCTTCAAAACGCATTTATTGGTGAAAACTGTAGAGCGAATTGCAATATTGAGTCCAAGCCATTATTATATATGGAAAATACGAAGCAACTAAGGCAAGAAGCTCGAAGCGACACAAGGACCATGCGACTGAAGAGGGATGAATGAGTTGTCTGTAACAAATTAGCGACAATTAACGCCCGAATGCTGCTGTAGACAAATTAGTGAAGGCTGTGGTAACCGAATTTTGCGTTATTTAACAAATCGAGAAAATTTCTGACTTGCAGTTTCAAAGAAAAAAAAAACGTTAATGAAAATTTTTTTTGCGCAACGCAAGTTTATCATGAACACAGCGCTTTTTTTTTCTCTTTCCAAAAATGCTTTTTACAGAATCCATGGTGATAACAGAGAATCTTTTTAACGAATGCTAAAATTTTACCCTAGCTTGGTGCAAATTGCACGATAACCTTAAACCAGAGGTATAAGAACGCGTCGCCTTTTGACTGCTGCGCATTGCTAAAGAGTGCATGTGGTGCTATACATAGTGATTTTCAAAGGGCGCTCGAACATACAGTGAAGAAGGCATAAGAGCGACCTCCAAAAAGTTCTCGTACACAAGATCTTACGCCCCTTAGTTTTCAATCATTTACTAGTGATGTAAGTTAGAGTACATTCACATGAACTGAATGCTCAATGCCAGTTACTTTCTCAACAAAACGTCGTTTTATGCATTGAAGTACAAAAGTAACTGGAACGCCGATGCATTTCTCCGTAAAGTTCGGGAATTAATATATTGGAACTGGTGTCATCCTAAAAATTTGTTCAAAGTGGGCCTTGTGAACTCCACGTCTTGAATTTCTAGGTAATAATATGAGTAATTAGTGGGTATAAGGAATGAGTAGTAAGGCAATTAGTGAACTCTTGGTAATTAGGCGATTATGCATTTGAATTTTTTGTGCAAGTAATGTCCGCCACTTCGAGTAGACCAGCTCATGAATTGGAATTGTGCTATCTGCTAAAAGCAATCCTTAAAAACTTCTGAAAGTGTTCCCTCAAACACCCGATATATCGTTCTACAACGAGTTTATAAAATGAAAGTTTAATGTTTAATTACAAAATTGGCACCTTGTAGTTGGTAAAATTTGACTTTTTATTTAATGCCAACAATTTTAAACACTTTTACTGCATTGATTACCAACAAGAGAATTTCTCCATCAGCAAGAACCTCAATTTTAGCTCTTGCGGCAGAACTGCCTCTTAAACCGACTCACATCCCCTGTAAGCGCAAGTCATTCACATTTAGGCCGTTTTGCTATGGCGCTTCCTCCTGTATCTTGGGTCAAATTAGAAAGTGTGGTGAAGTTACCTATAGGAGGAGTCGGTAACAATCACTACCCAGCAAATTTCAATCATTTCGCCATAAATCAAAGTCAATAATCAGGTCTGTAGCAGTGCTACCTATAAAATTAGCGATATCTCACGCACAGGTAATTTCCTAAATAAATTGCGGCAAGATAGAAAGATAGGCAAGTTGGAATACATGCACTCTTAAACTCAGCGCGGAACATGAAGGCAACACAAAGAGATCAACGCAGGACAAGCACTGTTCTAACGACAGAGTATGGTGTTTTTGCGTGTGTGGATTGTTCTTTATAAACTTCAGTTGTTAGTGAGCGCTTGTGTCTTTCTCTTCGCGTTGCAGTCACTTTTCGCGCTGATTTAACGCACGTTACTAAATGAAAACTTTGAGAGAGGCAAAGATTGCTAATATTCTACTGTCTGCATTGCGCTAGGAAAATCTGCAGACATATGTAGTCGTTATGATCGAACAAACTCTGCTCTTTGGGATACTGAGTGTAAAAATACATTTAACAAGGCAGTTTTCTATCTTGACTAAAGCGATTAATTGTGCAGTTTGCTGTTCCTTTACTATAGTAATGCGGTGTAGTGTACTTCATTCGTGTTGTTACCACACTATGTGAAGGCCACGCATAGTTAGGACTCCGGAATAGCAGCGTGAATACGATGAGCGGCGACGCGAACACAAACGTCATCATGCACAACGGCGTCGTGCTCAGGCTAGGCAGGATGCAGGGGTTCTTGCCCGAAGCAACCCACGCTTCGCATATGGCGTTCCTTAAAATAGCGCTCTCCCGACTAGCGCTCTCCCGACTGCCCGAAGGTAGCAGCAGCTACAACTGCTCTTCGTAAGCGGGTGAACAAACCGTACAAGCTAAAAGTGCCCCATTCGTCACCGAAAGGCTACACATCAGGCCAAATGACACAAAAAGGACAGCGGTCACAGGAAGAAACTTTTCCGCCTCTCGAGAGCAGCAAACAAACTCGCTTGCCGCAGACGCACACACGTTGGCCGACACAACCTCAAACGCAGGCAGCGTCCCCTTCCACATACTCGGCGAAGTGGAAAACGCGCCGTCTCTACATAATGCCTCGCCTGCACCGCAAACGCATCGAAGCGTACTGCAAGATTTAGCAGAACTACGAAACACGCAAAACAAATATCTACACATTATCAGTGAGCAGCAGAAAACTATAGACGAACTGAAAACAGTCATTCTTCAATTAAAGGAACAAAACACTGACAGAGATGCCCAAACCTTATGTCAGAGACCAATCCACCCCGAGCATGAGCAGTACGAATGCCGTTTCGAACAGTTCGTTGCACAACTGCAACACATGCAGCACATTATTCAGACACTCAAACCTAAGGCGTCGCTCAAACGCAACAAACGCAGTAGGCCAGCAGCCACTGTCGAGCAAGAAGCAGTAAAAGGTTCAGATTCATACCTCTGATAATCCAGTGGAATGCACGAAGCCTTTCCAACAAGGTCGACGACCTGCACTATCTCATCATTTCCCTCGCAAAAAAAAAAAACCAATGGTAATTGCATACAGGAACCGGAAAAGTATAGCCACATACCGGGATCTGCTTGCGTTTCATCAGGTCAATGTGTTACGTATACGAAAAAAAAACCTCCCGGCAGTCCACAATCCACTATCTGCAGATTAGTTCTCGTGAATCCACAAAAGTACCAAAATTGAGGGCGAAACATACAAAATAACAAACTGCTACAGCCCTCCAAAATCAAGTAATGTGGAAATTCCGTTTTTTGAAATGGACACCAAAAGGCCAGCTTTAATTCTGGGAGATTTCAACGCACCTAGCGTCTTCTGGGGATACAAACAGGAATTTTTCAAAGGGAAGCAACTCAGGGAAGCCATGGAAGAAGCCGGCTTTACTCTCCTTAACACACCAGACCAGCATACAAGTATTGGAGGAGTGAGACAGAATAACACATCGCCACACCTTACGTGGGATAGGCACGTACCAAAAGGCACACACTGGGACCCATGGCCCGATAACATCGGCAGTGACCACCTGCCTATTGTGATTACCTGGGGTGAAATTTCTTTCTCAGGCAACTGAAGGTTCATTCATCGACTGGGACAAGTATAGATCCTACATGAACGGATGCCCACAAGCTCTCACCCTGCAGGAACTTACAGAACACGTACGAGAAGCAACGCCAAAGGCCAGCACAATCTACAAGAAGGCAACTCAGAAACCTGTGCCCGACAGGCAGCTCCTTAAATTATGGGAGGCACGCATAGATGCACTGCATACATACAGGAGAGAAAAATCAACTCTTAATCGTCTGAAGTTTAAGCTCCTCACAAGACAACCATCGAAGTACGCGTGCAAGTTACGCAGGCAGCAGTGGCAGGCCTGCTGCAACCAGTTACACGGCCGGATGAATAATCAAAGGTTATCGAACATTGTGAAATCATTGGAAGGCCGCAGTAAAACTCGAACAGCCGCTGAAAATCATTACTTGGCGTCTAAATCTACAGCACGTGCCACTGCCGATACTTGTGCCAACACATTTTTTCCGCAACCGGTCAATGATCCGGAATATCCAGAATGGCCTGAGGAAAAACACAGCAATGAAGCAAAGGACGCTCCTTTCACGATTCAAGAGCTTATGACAGCACTGAAGGAGTCAAACAGTAAAACAGCACCGGGTCCAGATATGGTATACGTTGAAACAATTACAGCAGCTCACAGAAGATCAACTGACTCCAATTCTTGCCATCATTAACTATGCCTTGGAAGAGGGGGCACTTCCTGCAGAGTGGAAACATTCCTCTGTAATACCACTCCCAAAACCAAACAAACCTGCAACAAGTGCCAGTAGCCTCCGTCCCATATCATTAACTTCCGTTATCGGCAAGGTGATGGAACGCATGGTTAACAAACGCCTCTCATGGATGTTGGAACATGGGGAATAATATCATTGGACCCAAATTGGCTTTAGGCCCCACTTTTCTACGCAGGACACACTTCTGTGCTTGCACTCTGATGTTCTAAAGGACACCTCACTATATTGGGCGAGCACTATTGTAGGCATAGACGTAAAGAAGGCCTTTGACTCGGTGCCCCATGACACTATACTCCGAGAGCTGTTTGAACTATCTGTAGGCAGAAGGCTGCACAATTATGTTCGAAGCTTTCTGCAGAACCGAACGTTTGCTGTAAAAATGGGTTCATTTACCAGTAAACCGTATTCTAATAAAATAGGAGTTCCGCAGGGAGCTGTCATCTCCCCAACGTTCTTTAATATAACAATGCGTCCACTTGCGTATCTTCTAAAAGAGGTACACTCCATCTCTGCGGGAATATACGCTGACGATATTACAATATGGTCTAACTCACGAGATATCCCTCTGCAACCACAGCAGCTCCAGAAAGGGTTAAACGTTATCACCAATTTCCTTGACAGACAGGGTCTCGAAGTTTCACCTGAAAAAAACTGGTGAAACTTACGCAGTACCTCAAAAGCTTATCCAAAGAAGAAGAAATCATCTACACGGATGCCTCGTGCACTCTGGAAGGGTACAACACTGCGGCGTTTGTGAACATCAGAACAGGTGAAGCATCCTCATTCTCTGTCACACAACCATGCTTGCTGCCCGAAGCAGCCGAAAGGTACGCTATTGCGGAAGCATTAGCTTATTACACTCGAACAGGCCTCTCGTCAAAAGCTATGCCTGTCTTCACAGACTCTCAACAAGTAATACAAACACTCTAAACACGAAGGAAGTTACCGGCATACGCCAGGTTCATCCTCAGCCAAGCCTCCCGACTACAAAATCGATCTATCAGAGTAAGAATCCATTGGATTCCTGGACACACCAGTATTCCGGACAACGACCTAGTTCATCAGCGAGCCCTGCAGCATCAAAGCAAGGAACAACTCGGGGATGACAGTTCGAAGCAGTCCGAAACGTCCATCCAAGGCGACGCTTATGAAGCCAACTATAGAGCGAAAGTGCACCACCGGCGAGAATTAATAGCTAAGTTACCAGACGCAACAAAACACACAACCCTACCCCTAAGGTCCACCCGCCTCTACGAGGTCATACTAAGAAGGCTACAAACTGCAAGCTTCGCGACATTCCCAGTACTTCACCAGATGTACCCGACTAAATACCCCGACCCAAATTGTGCCTTGCCAAGCCCCTGCAACCACGGATCATATCCTCTGGGTATGCCCAATTCATAACTCAAGCCGAGCTGCTTTTCTAACAAGAGCCCAAACTTGCAATGATGCTACCAACTGTGCTACCAAACCTACAGCAAAACATGCAGGAAACGACCCACTGGATACTCGAAGATCCGCTCATCAGAGCCAGGCTGAACATATGGCGCAAAGCCTTGTGCCCATCCCCTACAAGCTCATCCGCTTAAGGAATACAGCTTTGTTTACAAGTGTGTTTTTTACCATAGTGCTGACGCCAATAAGCGCTGTAAATAATCTAATAAAGTATTATTCAATTCAATTCAATTTGCGCATAGCGTTCACCGCAAGCATGTCCACGTAGACATTATGGTTGCATAAGCAGCATTTGCCGGCTAGCAGCTACTGTAGCATACCATACAGGGAGCGTCGTACCTACACTTTCGTATGTAAAAGAAGAACCCGCCTAGCAACTGATTTGTGTTGTGACAGTGCTATGGGAAGGCCACGCATAGTGAAGACTCCTGAAGAGCTGCGTGCATACGAGGCGCGGCAAAAGTATGGTTAAGTGTATTTCTCTTGTCTCTGGTCCACTCTTTGTAGGTGCGCAAATTAGCCGTCTGGTCCACTCTTTGTAGGTGCACAAATTAGCCGCGCAAGTCAAGTCGCTGGCAGCTGCAACGTTCAAAGCTAATAAGTAGGTAAAGTGCATGTGAATGTCGCCATGCAAATAATTTCAAGCTACGTCACAATAGGTAATCATTATTCTAGTTGTTAACAGCTTCGCTGTCCAACCACCTTCACAGCTTGTATTGGAGACCAATCTTTTTCTCTTAACTCCTCCATATGTATTTACAGAAACACAATAAGCAAATTTCTAACAAACTACAAACCAAATCACTATTATTATAGCTCATGATCATCAGACCAGATTTATGTCTGGTTGTCGCCAAAGGGAGTGGCTTTGCGGATATAACTGACTTTCTGATTTGAGGTCTGTTTTTCTCTTTTTTGCAGGTCAGTGCTCGTTGTATATGAAGTTTATTTTTGTGATCTTGGCGATATGCACGTGACATTTATTTTAGTCGAAAGTTAACGCCTTTTCCTGTCCTTTTTTACCCCCATGTAGTGTTTCCTTGTGCTGTGCAATCATAATGAATAAAATTTTGTCCACTGCTAGACGTAAGCTTCTCCGACATGTCTACAATTGCGCTAAGTGATTCAAAGTTGAGCCTGCAAATTTTCCAAGTTCTTCGTACCACGCAATTCTCTCTCGACCTCGAAAGCGCTTGTCTTCCATTGGCAGCAATTCTTTACCTCGAGTAGTAAAGAATTGCTGCCAATGTTATTGCGGCAAGATAGAAAGATAGGCAAGTTGGAATACATGCACTCTTAAACTCAGCGCGGAACATGAAGGCAACCCAAAGAGAACAACGCAGGACAAGCACTGTTCTTACGACAGAGTATGGTGTTAATGTGTGTGTAGATTGCTCTTTATAAACTTCAGTTGTTAGTGAGCGCTTGTGTCTTTCTCTTCGCGTTGCAGTCACTTTTCGCGCTGATTTAACGCACGTTACTAAATGAAAACTTTGAGAGAGGCAAAGATTGCTAATATTCTACTGTCTGCATTGCGCTAGGAAAATCTGCAGACGTATGTAGTCGTTATGTTCGAACAAACTCTGCTCTTTGGGATACTGAGTGTAAAAATACATTAAACATGACAGTTTTCTCTCTTGACTAAAGCGATTAATTGTGCAGTTTGCTGTTCCTTTACTATAGTAATGCGGTGTAGTGTACTTCATTCGTGTTGTGACCACACTATGTGAAGGCCACGCATAGTTAGGACTCCGGAATAGCAGCGTGAATACGATGAGCGGCGACGCGAACACAAACGTCATCATGCACAACGGCGTCGTGCTCAGGCTAGGCAGGATGCAGGGGTTCTTGCCCGAAGCAACCCACGCTTTGCATATGGCGTTCCTTAAAATAATATTGATATGGCTGTCAATTATTTCACGCAGTGCATTGCTCAATCGTTCAAGGCTACGTCATATTGGTCTATTGGATCAGATGACACTATAGACAGCTTCGCTGGCCAACCACCCTCACAGCGTGGATGGGAGCCAAATGTTTTTTGGAGCATACGTAATTAGAAAAAAAAGCCATGGTCGGATTGAACGTGACATTTTGAAGAGAAGTTTCTCTGTGAGGCAGACATAAGTTTAGCGCTAATAATGTGACTTTCAGAATACTAATTAGCAAACATTTTGTAATTAATTTTATCAGAGCCTTGGGGCCAATTCATTGTAGGGAACGTTTAAAGTCTTTCACCGTTTTATACACGCCCATATTTTTTTAAATCTTGAAAATCGCACCGAAGTAAAGGAAATAACCACCTGTTTGTTTTCGTTAAACTGTAAACGGGCTACAGCCACATCTGCTCACAGCTGTGGCTCCCCGTGCCATGCGCTGAACGCGACTGTTGGCTAGTGTGCGCGACTAGCCAGTAACTTTCCCATTTAACGACATGGGAGTTGACGACCTCACGCGCCCGCAGAGCTCGTCATTATTTCGAATGTACAAACAACATCATTTATTGTAGGGAAGTTTCTACACGCGTTGGTGGGCCTTCCAACAAGATTTAGGATACATTTGTTCTACCTTAATTACTTGCACTAGTTGAAGGTTTGTTTGTTTTTAATAGTGGTATCACGTCGGAGTGTTTCCACTCTGTACGAAGTTTCCTATTCTTCGATGCATGGTTAATGAAGGTATCAACTAAAACTGGCAGTAGTCATGTCGTTTACTATAATGGTTTGTATGTAATCATATCTAAACCTGGAGAAGCGATACTGCCGGACTCTTTCAGAGTTGTCATAACTTTTTGTACCATGAAGGGATCATCTATTACGTCGTTGCATTGTTTTTCCTCTGCCCAATGTAGATTCTCCGGATTTCAGGTCAGTTGCGGAAAAAATGTTTTGGCACACGTGTGAGCTGTGGTCCGCGCGGTAGAATGGGAAACTAGGCTGATGATTTTGGCTGCGGTTCAAGTTTTGCTCCGCCCGTCAATTGCCTTGACGATGTTTCATAGCCTTCGGTTATTATCCTACTTTGTAGTTGTTTGAAACGGTCCTGCCACTGCTTGCTGCTTAACTTGCACGCGTACTTTAATGGTTCTCTAGCATGGATGTTAAGTTTCAAGCAATTACGAGTTTATTCTTCTGTACAGTACGTATGTAGCGCCTCTATACATGCTTCTTATAAGCTAACGAGGTGCCTGTTGAACATGGGCTTCTGAGGTAGTTTCGCATAGGCTTTGCTTGCTTTCTTCGTGGTTGCTTGTATTTATAGATTTTTTTATTTGCTAGGGATTCTGCGCGGGATAACTTTAGGACGAAAGTAAATGTAAGCATCAAGGCCAGTTTCGCGCAGACACAACAAAAGCGTCTTATAGAAACGTCTTATGCATGCTCCATTATTGATAGTCTTCAGGTTGGTCAGTTCTTAATTTCCCACCTCTAAGTACCTTTTAGCGGACTGTCTTTGCCGAATGGCAGGTCCAAAGTACATGGCAGGCCTGTGCTACCGATGCAAGAGCGGAGCACTTTGAACACTGTACTTAATATTCACATTGTTCGGTCCGCGCATCTCACATGGGTGTTGGACAGCAGTATCATTGGACCCCAAGCACAAGTGATGGCTGGTGAAAAGGCCACCCCGGTCAGAAGGCTACCGACAGACATTTCTCCCACCCATGAAAGATTGCGGGGAAGGCAGTAGATACGCGGACGGATGAAGACACGTGTGTCCCTTCCGAGGCTATATTTGCGGTCAATAAGAACTAACCGAGGGACATAGAGCATTGTGGCCCGCAAGGTCCCTGATGTCATCATGACCGTGTGGCAGCGCCCAATGGACAGTAATTTTCGCATAGGAAGTGTGTCTATGTAAGGAAGGTGGGTCGCAGTGCCAGCCACTAAATCGATGGAAGAAAATGAATTGGGTATATCGTAGTTGGTGCGCTCTTTTTTTATTAAGGCGAAGGTTTCTATGTCTAACTGATTCGTCCATGAGCGCCAAAAACGCACTGCAGGGAAGCCAACTTACTCAATGGAACAATCTGCGTATCAGTGCACACAATAGAACAACGGCGCACGACCTACTTATCATAGAACACTACAGTTTACATTCGCAGTTGTACCGATAGGAACATTGGGAACTGCAACGCCATACTACCCAGACGAGGTGTGTGTATCTGCATTGCACTACGCGTGTCACCCAATGCATTCCCGGCCGTCACCATGGGTAGGTCGCGGGTGCAGCGCGCACCTAAAGAGGCTGCCGTACACGGACTTAAGCGCGAGCGCGATCGTGCCCGTAAGGCCGATCCCCTGCATCGGCAATGGCAGAGCCTCTGACCGTCTACCACAGCGATCACAAGGCAATACTGTGCAAGTTCAGAGTCGTCCCTGAATGTGTCAGTGTGTGCGTGTAATCAACGGCTACATAATCTAAAATAAAGGCTATGCAACTAAACGAAACTAGTCTTGATTCAACTTCAACGTTCAAAAAATACAATCCTAAACAAGCAATCAAATCAAATATTCATCGCATCGGGTCGCTCAGCATTTCTTGGGTTCGTTGCGTGGTCATTGACTTCGGACTTTGACTGACGGACCAAGCTCGAGTTGAAACAGATTCGCTGTTTAAAGCAAACCGCAAACAAACTTTCCCCTGAGTGCATCGCTCTCACCTAGTTTAAGCGAAGCGCAACTCGCGTAAGCAGGAGAGACATCGTTTTTCCATTTCGACCGTGCTCTCGCACCACGCTCGATTTGTTGGCAGCAGAGGAGGCGCGGCAGGCATCGCCCGTTGCACGAGCTGAGCGGGAGCGCAATCTAGCAGCGCTTGTCCACCGGCCACGACTCGTTATTGTTTTTTGCCAATGGGGCTCCTGCTTTGCCCAGGGGGCACTGCGAAAATGTTGCTAAAGAGCGCCCTTTGTCCTAAACTGGGTAGTACCAAGCTCGGTCGTCTGCTTCGGAAAGCACGTTTACAATATGGACCCTCCACTTTCGGTTGTGTTGTACCACGGCCTGCAGCGAATATCGGCCACCGAAGATTTTTGCAAGGGTGGCACAATCCGTAAAGGCAAAAAATTGTGCAACGCCGAATACGTGTACGCCGTTCAAGAAATAAGCGGCGAAGTTTAAGCGCGGTGTCAATTGCAAGTGAAGTGAGTCGCGTACGAAGTTGAACTTCAGGTAAGGTTTGCACGCTGCTAGATTCAGGCGCACAAACGCGAGGAAATGCTTCCTATAAATGAATTAACAGCAGTGATTGCAGACATCATGTGTACGGAACTGCCCGAGCGCCCGACGGTACGCGCCTTGACGGCAGCGGTTTTCAGCCTGCCGCGATGTACGAAGTGCTCGAGCGCACGATCGTAAGCGCCGGGACGGCAGCGGTCTTTCAGCATGCCGCGTTGTACGAACTGCTCGAGCGCACGATCGTACACGCCGCGATGGCAGCGGTCTTTCAGCATGCCGCGAAACGGCGGGCCTCCTGCAATCTTTGTTGACTGCATACCGCTAGACAAGTATATAGTTATGCCTGCGCTGTAGCTACCGTAGTAACGGAATCTGTCCCTTTAGCAACAGATAAATAACTGATGCAATGCATATGAGCTCGCAGTAACGTACTACGTGCGAATCGCGCTGCAGCGCGAGCTCGTGCGCTGCTCGATTGATGTAGCCTTTAATGACTGCGCTCGAACATCGATGGGCTGTAATCAATACTGCCTTGCTGCGCTGCCTCAACGTGCTGGGTTAAGGTCAAGAATGAACACATTAAACTCTGAAACCTTTGATGCTCGTAGTGGAGTAGTAAAGTTATCCAGCGCACCCGACGCTCCACTTCGTACGTGATGCCTTGAAGGAAAACGGTAGAATCTGATGTTGGGATTCTGGCCTTCTTGCTCGTGGCAGCTCACGACGCAGCAGTAACGACGGTGACGCTTTTTTGACGCTGAGCGAGGTCTCTCCTGATCGGCCTCGCCGCTTCCTTCCGCTTCCAGCATTACGTCCCACTGCACACGGATAGTCCGTTTTCGTTAAACTATAGGCTGCGGCCAGCTCGCAGCGTGGTTCGCGTGGTCTGTGAGAATG